>NC_042963.1:31832177-31922177 GCF_901001165.1 Salmo trutta
GTTAAAACAGCCTAGAGCTATTGTCATATTACGTGCGCATAGTGAAAATCACGCAACTCAACCATCTGTTACTCAGTCAATTCTTAAGGTAGAGACTTCTTATTCAGGATTATGTTTATGTCTACCCCAAAGACAACGTGTGTGAAGCAAGAGCTTTCTGTGACAACCGGAAGTGGTTTAAAATCACCCAAGAGCTATTGTCATATTAGGTGCGCATAGTGAAAATCATGCAACTCAACCATCTGTTTCTCAGTCAATTCTTAAGGTAGAGACTTCTTATTCAGGATTCTGTTTATGTCTACCCCAAAGACAACGTGTGTGAAGCAAGAGCTTCCTGTGACAACCGGAAGTGGTTAAAATCACCCAAGAGCTATTGTCATATTGCCACCTGCAGATAGTGAAAATCACGCAACTCAACCATCTGTTACTCAGTCAATTCTTAAGGTAGAGACTTCTTATTCAGGATTCTGTTTATGTCTACCCCAAAGACAACGTGTGTGAAGCAAGAGCTTCCTGTGACAACGGGAAGTGGTTAAAACAGCCTAGAGCTATTGTCATATGGTCAACCTGCATATAGTGAAAATCACGCAACTCAACCATCTGTTACTCAGTCAATTCTTAAGGTAGAGACTTCTTATTCAGGATTCTGTTTATGTCTACCCCAAAGACAACGTGTGTTGAGTAAGAACTTCCTGTGACAACGGGAAGTGGTTAAAACAGCCTAGAGCTATTGTCATATTACGTGCGCATAGTGAAAATCACGCAACTCAACCATCTGTTACTCAGTCAATTCTTAAGGTAGAGACTTCTTATTCAGGATTCTGTTTATGTCTACCCCAAAGACAACGTGTGTGAAGCAAGAGCTTTCTGTGACAACCGGAAGTGGTTAAAATCACCCAAGAGCTATTGTCATATTACGTGCGCATAGTGAAAATCATGCAACTCAACCATCTGTTTCTCAGTCAATTCTTAAGGTAGAGACTTCTTATTCAGGATTCTGTTTATGTCTACCCCAAAGACAACGTGTGTGAAGCAAGAGCTTCCTGTGACAACCGGAAGTGGTTAAAATCACCCAAGAGCTATTGTCATATTGCACCCTGCAGCATAGTGAAAATCACGCAACTCAACCATCTGTTACTCAGTCAATTCTTAAGGTAGAGACTTCTTATTCAGGATTCTGTTTATGTCTACCCCAAAGACAACGTGTGTGAAGCAAGAGCTTCCTGTGACAACCGGAAGTGGTTAAAAATAGCCTAGAGCTATTGTCATATTGCACCTGCAGATAGTGAAAATCACGCAACTCAACCATCTGTTACTCAGTCAATTCTTAAGGTAGAGACTTCTTATTCAGGATTCTGTTTATGTCTACCCCAAAGACAACGTGTGTGAAGCAAGAGCTTCCTGTGACAACCGGAAGTGGTTAAAATCACCCAAGAGCTATTGTCATATTACGTGCGCATAGTGAAAATCACGCAACTCAACCATCTGTTTCTCAGTCAATTCTTAAGGTAGAGACTTCTTATTCAGGATTCTGTTTATGTCTACCCCAAAGACAACGTGTGTGAAGCAAGAGCTTCCTGTGACAACGGGAAGTGGTTAAAACAGCCTAGAGCTATTGTCATATGGTCAACCTGCATATAGTGAAAATCACGCAACTCAACCATCTGTTACTCAGTCAATTCTTAAGGTAGAGACTTCTTATTCAGGATTCTGTTTATGTCTACCCCAAAGACAACGTGTGTTGAGTAAGAACTTCCTGTGACAACGGAAGTGGTTAAAACAGCCTAGAGCTATTGTCATATTACGTGCGCATAGTGAAAATCACGCAACTCAACCATCTGTTACTCAGTCAATTCTTAAGGTAGAGACTTCTTATTCAGGATTCTGTTTATGTCTACCCCAAAGACAACGTGTGTGAAGCAAGAGCTTCCTGTGACAACCGGAAGTGGTTAAAATCACCCAAGAGCTATTGTCATATTACGTGCGCATAGTGAAAATCATGCAACTCAACCATCTGTTTACTCAGTCAATTCTTAAGGTAGAGACTTCTTATTCAGGATTCTGTTTATGTCTACCCCAAAGACAACGTGTGTTGAGTAAGAACTTCCTGTGACAACCGGAAGTGGTTAAAACAGCCTAGAGCTATTGTCATATGGTCACCTGCAGATAGTGAAAATCACGCAACTCAACCATCTGTTACTCAGTCAATTCTTAAGGTAGAGACTTCTTATTCAGGATTCTGTTTATGTCTACCCCAAAGACAACGTGTGTGAAGCAAGAGCTTCCTGTGACAACCGGAAGTGGTTAAAATCACCCAAGAGCTATTGTCATATTACGTGCGCATAGTGAAAATCACGCAACTCAACCATCTCTTTCTCAGTCAATTCTTAAGGTAGAGACTTCTTATTCAGGATTCTGTTTATGTCTACCCCAAAGACAACGTGTGTTGAGTAAGAACTTCCTGTGACAACGGGAAGTGGTTAAAACAGCCTAGAGCTATTGTCATATTACGTGCGCATAGTGAAAATCACGCAACTCAACCATCTGTTACTCAGTCAATTCTTAAGGTAGAGACTTCTTATTCAGGATTCTGTTTATGTCTACCCCAAAGACAACGTGTGTGAAGCAAGAGCTTCCTGTGACAACCGGAAGTGGTTAAAAACAACCAAGAGCTATTGTCATATTACGTGCGCATAGTGAAAATCACGCAACTCAACCATCTGTTACTCAGTCAATTCTTAAGGTAGAGACTTCTTATTCAGGATTCTGTTTATGTCTACCCCAAAGACAACGTGTGTGAGTAAGAACTTCCTGTGACAACGGGAAGTGGTTAAAACAGCCTAGAGCTATTGTCATATTACGTGCAGCATAGTGAAAATCACGCAACTCAACCATCTGTTACTCAGTCAATTCTTAAGGTAGAGACTTCTTATTCAGGATTCTGTTTATGTCTACCCCAAAGACAACGTGTGTGAAGCAAGAGCTTTCTGTGACAACCGGAAGTGGTTAAAATCACCCAAGAGCTATTGTCATATTACGTGCGCATAGTGAAAATCATGCAACTCAACCATCTGTTTCTCAGTCAATTCTTAAGGTAGAGACTTCTTATTCAGGATTCTGTTTATGTCTACCCCAAAGACAACGTGTGTGAAGCAAGAGCTTCCTGTGACAACCGGAAGTGGTTAAAATCACCCAAGAGCTATTGTCATATTGCCACCTGCAGATAGTGAAAATCACGCAACTCAACCATCTGTTACTCAGTCAATTCTTAAGGTAGAGACTTCTTATTCAGGATTCTGTTTATGTCTACCCCAAAGACAACGTGTGTGAAGCAAGAGCTTCCTGTGACAACCGGGAAGTGGTTAAAACAGCCTAGAGCTATTGTCATATGTCAACCTGCATATAGTGAAAATCACGCAACTCAACCATCTGTTACTCAGTCAATTCTTAAGGTAGAGACTTCTTATTCAGGATTCTGTTTATGTCTACCCCAAAGACAACGTGTGTTGAGTAAGAACTTCCTGTGACAACGGGAAGTGGTTAAAACAGCCTAGAGCTATTGTCATATTACGTGCGCATAGTGAAAATCACGCAACTCAACCATCTGTTACTCAGTCAATTCTTAAGGTAGAGACTTCTTATTCAGGATTCTGTTTATGTCTACCCCAAAGACAACGTGTGTGAAGCAAGAGCTTTCTGTGACAACCGGAAGTGGTTAAAATCACCCAAGAGCTATTGTCATATTACGTGCGCATAGTGAAAATCATGCAACTCAACCATCTGTTTCTCAGTCAATTCTTAAGGTAGAGACTTCTTATTCAGGATTCTGTTTATGTCTACCCCAAAGACAACGTGTGTGAAGCAAGAGCTTCCTGTGACAACCGGAAGTGGTTAAAAATAGCCTAGAGCTATTGTCATATTGCCACCTGCAGATAGTGAAAATCACGCAACTCAACCATCTGTTACTCAGTCAATTCTTAAGGTAGAGACTTCTTATTCAGGATTCTGTTTATGTCTACCCCAAAGACAACGTGTGTGAAGCAAGAGCTTCCTGTGACAACCGGAAGTGGTTAAAATCACCCAAGAGCTATTGTCATATTACGTGCGCATAGTGAAAATCACGCAACTCAACCATCTCTTTCTCAGTCAATTCTTAAGGTAGAGACTTCTTATTCAGGATTCTGTTTATGTCTACCCCAAAGACAACGTGTGTTGAGTAAGAACTTCCTGTGACAACGGGAAGTGGTTAAAACAGCCTAGAGCTATTGTCATATGGTCAACCTGCATATAGTGAAAATCACGCAACTCAACCATCTGTTACTCAGTCAATTCTTAAGGTAGAGACTTCTTATTCAGGATTCTGTTTATGTCTACCCCAAAGACAACGTGTGTTGAGTAAGAACTTCCTGTGACAACGGGAAGTGGTTAAAACAGCCTAGAGCTATTGTCATATTACGTGCGCATAGTGAAAATCACGCAAC
Organism: Salmo trutta; assembly: GCF_901001165.1. Lineage (NCBI taxonomy): Eukaryota > Metazoa > Chordata > Actinopteri > Salmoniformes > Salmonidae > Salmo > Salmo trutta. Next base: position 31,836,659 of record NC_042963.1, read on the forward strand.
TCAACCATCTGTTACTCAGTCAATTCTTAAGGTAGAGACTTCTTATTCAGGATTCTGTTTATGTCTACCCCAAAGACAACGTGTGTGAAGCAAGAGCTTCCTGTGACAACCGGAAGTGGTTAAAATCACCCAAGAGCTATTGTCATATTACGTGCGCATAGTGAAAATCACGCAACTCAACCATCTGTTTACTCAGTCAATTCTTAAGGTAGAGACTTCTTATTCAGGATTCTGTTTATGTCTACCCCAAAGACAACGTGTGTGAAGCAAGAGCTTCCTGTGACAACCGGAAGTGGTTAAAATCACCCAAGAGCTATTGTCATATTACGTGCGCATAGTGAAAATCATGCAACTCAACCATCTGTTTCTCAGTCAATTCTTAAGGTAGAGACTTCTTATTCAGGATTCTGTTTATGTCTACCCCAAAGACAACGTGTGTGAAGCAAGAGCTTCCTGTGACAACCGGAAGTGGTTAAAAATAGCCTAGAGCTATTGTCATATTGCCACCTGCAGATAGTGAAAATCACGCAACTCAACCATCTGTTACTCAGTCAATTCTTAAGGTAGAGACTTCTTATTCAGGATTCTGTTTATGTCTACCCCAAAGACAACGTGTGTGAAGCAAGAGCTTCCTGTGACAACCGGAAGTGGTTAAAATCACCCAAGAGCTATTGTCATATTACGTGCGCATAGTGAAAATCACGCAACTCAACCATCTGTTTCTCAGTCAATTCTTAAGGTAGAGACTTCTTATTCAGGATTCTGTTTATGTCTACCCCAAAGACAACGTGTGTTGAGTAAGAACTTCCTGTGACAACGGGAAGTGGTTAAAACAGCCTAGAGCTATTGTCATATTACGTGCGCATAGTGAAAATCACGCAACTCAACCATCTGTTACTCAGTCAATTCTTAAGGTAGAGACTTCTTATTCAGGATTCTGTTTATGTCTACCCCAAAGACAACGTGTGTGAAGCAAGAGCTTCCTGTGACAACCGGAAGTGGTTAAAATCACCCAAGAGCTATTGTCATATTACGTGCGCATAGTGAAAATCACGCAACTCAACCATCTGTTACTCAGTCAATTCTTAAGGTAGAGACTTCTTATTCAGGATTCTGTTTATGTCTACCCCAAAGACAACGTGTGTGAAGCAAGAGCTTCCTGTGACAACCGGAAGTGGTTAAAAACACCAAGAGCTATTGTCATATTACGTGCGCATAGTGAAAATCACGCAACTCAACCATCTGTTACTCAGTCAATTCTTAAGGTAGAGACTTCTTATTCAGGATTCTGTTTATGTCTACCCCAAAGACAACGTGTGTGAAGCAAGAGCTTCCTGTGACAACCGGAAGTGGTTAAAATCACCCAAGAGCTATTGTCATATTACGTGCGCATAGTGAAAATCACTGCAACTCAACCATCTGTTACTCAGTCAATTCTTAAGGTAGAGACTTCTTATTCAGGATTCTGTTTATGTCTACCCCAAAGACAACGTGTGTTGAGTAAGAACTTCCTGTGACAACCGGAAGTGGTTAAAATCACCCAAGAGCTATTGTCATATTGCCACCTGCAGATAGTGAAAATCACGCAACTCAACCATCTGTTACTCAGTCAATTCTTAAGGTAGAGACTTCTTATTCAGGATTCTGTTTATGTCTACCCCAAAGACAACGTGTGTGAAGCAAGAGCTTCCTGTGACAACCGGAAGTGGTTAAAATCAGCCTAAGAGCTATTGTCATATTACGTGCGCATAGTGAAAATCACGCAACTCAACCATCTGTTACTCAGTCAATTCTTAAGGTAGAGACTTCTTATTCAGGATTCTGTTTATGTCTACCCCAAAGACAACGTGTGTGAAGCAAGAGCTTCCTGTGACAACCGGAAGTGGTTAAAATCACCCAAGAGCTATTGTCATATTACGTGCGCATAGTGAAAATCACGCAACTCAACCATCTGTTCTCAGTCAATTCTTAAGGTAGAGACTTCTTATTCAGGATTCTGTTTATGTCTACCCCAAAGACAACGTGTGTTGAGTAAGAACTTCCTGTGACAACGGGAAGTGGTTAAAACAGCCTAGAGCTATTGTCATATTGTCAACCTGCATATAGTGAAAATCACGCAACTCAACCATCTGTTACTCAGTCAATTCTTAAGGTAGAGACTTCTTATTCAGGATTCTGTTTATGTCTACCCCAAAGACAACGTGTGTTGAGTAAGAACTTCCTGTGACAACCGGAAGTGGTTAAAAACCACCAAGAGCTATTGTCATATTGCCACCTGCAGATAGTGAAAATCACGCAACTCAACCATCTGTTACTCAGTCAATTCTTAAGGTAGAGACTTCTTATTCAGGATTCTGTTTATGTCTACCCCAAAGACAACGTGTGTGAAGCAAGAGCTTCCTGTGACAACCGGAAGTGGTTAAAATCACCCAAGAGCTATTGTCATATTGCCACCTGCAGATAGTGAAAATCACGCAACTCAACCATCTGTTACTCAGTCAATTCTTAAGGTAGAGACTTCTTATTCAGGATTATGTTTATGTCTACCCCAAAGACAACGTGTGTGAAGCAAGAGCTTCCTGTGACAACCGGAAGTGGTTAAAAACAACCAAGAGCTATTGTCATATTACGTGCGCATAGTGAAAATCACGCAACTCAACCATCTGTTACTCAGTCAATTCTTAAGGTAGAGACTTCTTATTCAGGATTCTGTTTATGTCTACCCCAAAGACAACGTGTGTGAAGCAAGAGCTTCTGTGACAACCGGAAGTGGTTAAAATCACCCAAGAGCTATTGTCATATTACGTGCGCATAGTGAAAATCATGCAACTCAACCATCTGTTTCTCAGTCAATTCTTAAGGTAGAGACTTCTTATTCAGGATTCTGTTTATGTCTACCCCAAAGACAACGTGTGTGAAGCAAGAGCTTCCTGTGACAACCGGAAGTGGTTAAAATCACCCAAGAGCTATTGTCATATTGCCACCTGCAGATAGTGAAAATCACGCAACTCAACCATCTGTTACTCAGTCAATTCTTAAGGTAGAGACTTCTTATTCAGGATTCTGTTTATGTCTACCCCAAAGACAACGTGTGTGAAGCAAGAGCTTCCTGTGACAACGGGAAGTGGTTAAAACAGCCTAGAGCTATTGTCATATGGTCAACCTGCATATAGTGAAAATCACGCAACTCAACCATCTGTTACTCAGTCAATTCTTAAGATAGAGACTTCTTATTCAGGATTCTGTTTATGTCTACCCCAAAGACAACGTGTGTTGAGTAAGAACTTCCTGTGACAACGGGAAGTGGTTAAAACAGCCTAGAGCTATTGTCATATTACGTGCGCATAGTGAAAATCACGCAACTCAACCATCTGTTACTCAGTCAATTCTTAAGGTAGAGACTTCTTATTCAGGATTATGTTTATGTCTACCCCAAAGACAACGTGTGTGAAGCAAGAGCTTTCTGTGACAACCGGAAGTGGTTAAAATCACCCAAGAGCTATTGTCATATTACGTGCGCATAGTGAAAATCATGCAACTCAACCATCTGTTTCTCAGTCAATTCTTAAGGTAGAGACTTCTTATTCAGGATTCTGTTTATGTCTACCCCAAAGACAACGTGTGTGAAGCAAGAGCTTCCTGTGACAACCGGAAGTGGTTAAAAACAACCAAGAGCTATTGTCATATTACGTGCGCATAGTGAAAATCACGCAACTCAACCATCTGTTACTCAGTCAATTCTTAAGGTAGAGACTTCTTATTCAGGATTCTGTTTATGTCTACCCCAAAGACAACGTGTGTGAAGCAAGAGCTTTCTGTGACAACCGGAAGTGGTTAAAATCACCCAAGAGCTATTGTCATATTACGTGCGCATAGTGAAAATCATGCAACTCAACCATCTGTTTCTCAGTCAATTCTTAAGGTAGAGACTTCTTATTCAGGATTCTGTTTATGTCTACCCCAAAGACAACGTGTGTTGAGTAAGAACTTCCTGTGACAACGGGAAGTGGTTAAAACAGCCTAGAGCTATTGTCATATGGTCAACCTGCATATAGTGAAAATCACGCAACTCAACCATCTGTTACTCAGTCAATTCTTAAGGTAGAGACTTCTTATTCAGGATTCTGTTTATGTCTACCCCAAAGACAACGTGTGTTGAGTAAGAACTTCCTGTGACAACGGGAAGTGGTTAAAACAGCCTAGAGCTATTGTCATATTACGTGCGCATAGTGAAAATCACGCAACTCAACCATCTGTTACTCAGTCAATTCTTAAGGTAGAGACTTCTTATTCAGGATTATGTTTATGTCTACCCCAAAGACAACGTGTGTGAAGCAAGAGCTTTCTGTGACAACCGGAAGTGGTTAAAATCACCCAAGAGCTATTGTCATATTAGGTGTGCATAGTGAAAATCATGCAACTCAACCATCTGTTTCTCAGTCAATTCTTAAGGTAGAGACTTCTTATTCAGGATTCTGTTTATGTCTACCCCAAAGACAACGTGTGTGAAGCAAGAGCTTCCTGTGACAACCGGAAGTGGTTAAAATCACCCAAGAGCTATTGTCATATTGCCACCTGCAGATAGTGAAAATCACGCAACTCAACCATCTGTTACTCAGTCAATTCTTAAGGTAGAGACTTCTTATTCAGGATTCTGTTTATGTCTACCCCAAAGACAACGTGTGTGAAGCAAGAGCTTCCTGTGACAACCGGAAGTGGTTAAAATCACCCAAGAGCTATTGTCATATTACGTGCGCATAGTGAAAATCACGCAACTCAACCATCTCTTTCTCTGTCAATTCTTAAGGTAGAGACTTCTTATTCAGGATTCTGTTTATGTCTACCCCAAAGACAACGTGTGTTGAGTAAGAACTTCCTGTGACAACGGGAAGTGGTTAAAACAGCCTAGAGCTATTGTCATATTGTCAACCTGCATATAGTGAAAATCACGCAACTCAACCATCTGTTACTCAGTCAATTCTTAAGGTAGAGACTTCTTATTCAGGATTCTGTTTATGTCTACCCCAAAGACAACGTGTGTTGAGTAAGAACTTCCTGTGACAACCGGAAGTGGTTAAAACAGCCTAGAGCTATTGTCATATTACGTGCGCATAGTGAAAATCACGCAACTCAACCATCTGTTACTCAGTCAATTCTTAAGGTAGAGACTTCTTATTCAGGATTCTGTTTATGTCTACCCCAAAGACAACGTGTGTGAAGCAAGAGCTTGCTGTGACAACCGGAAGTGGTTAAAATCACCCAAGAGCTATTGTCATATTACGTGCGCATAGTGAAAATCACGCAACTCAACCATCTCTTTCTCAGTCAATTCTTAAGGTAGAGACTTCTTATTCAGGATTCTGTTTATGTCTACCCCAAAGACAACGTGTGTTGAGTAAGAACTTCCTGTGACAACGGGAAGTGGTTAAAACAGCCTAGAGCTATTGTCATATGGTCAACCTGCATATAGTGAAAATCACGCAACTCAACCATCTGTTACTCAGTCAATTCTTAAGGTAGAGACTTCTTATTCAGGATTCTGTTTATGTCTACCCCAAAGACAACGTGTGTTGAGTAAGAACTTCCTGTGACAACGGGAAGTGGTTAAAACAGCCTAGAGCTATTGTCATATTACGTGCGCATAGTGAAAATCACGCAACTCAACCATCTGTTACTCAGTCAATTCTTAAGGTAGAGACTTCTTATTCAGGATTCTGTTTATGTCTACCCCAAAGACAACGTGTGTGAAGCAAGAGCTTCCTGTGACAACCGGAAGTGGTTAAAAACACCCAAGAGCTATTGTCATATTGCCACCTGCAGATAGTGAAAATCACGCAACTCAACCATCTGTTACTCAGTCAATTCTTAAGGTAGAGACTTCTTATTCAGGATTCTGTTTATGTCTACCCCAAAGACAACGTGTGTGAAGCAAGAGCTTCCTGTGACAACCGGAAGTGGTTAAAAACACCCAAGAGCTATTGTCATATTGCCACCTGCAGATAGTGAAAATCACACATCTCAACCATGTGTCATTCAGTCAATTCTTAAGGTAGAGACTTCATATTCAGGATTCTGTATATGCCTACCCCAAAGACAACGTGTGTCTATTCTTTTTGCAAAAAAAACAAAAACACACACACACAATTTGGCCATAGGTACATCGTGTGGGGCTTAGAGGCTTATACCGCCTTCAATAGTTACTTTTGTTCAAACGATTCAAGAACCGTCAGACCTAGAGCTCCGAAATTTTAGAAACCTGTTCTAGAGCTCAAGTCGATAGTGCACGGTGATTTATGGGGCTCTAGAAGGTTCTCTGACCGAGAAACCGCCTCGTACATTTGCAATATTTTCAATTCATTTTCAATATCACGGACATGGCGACATGTAGAAATGTCCCAGAGTCGCAAGACTAGGTGCATTGAAACCGCCTCGGCCCATAGAGACGGACCCCAATGTCTCTGTCCGATAGCTCATTCAGGGACCCCGTAGTAACGCCCTGAAAAAGTGGATTTTCAGCACCAATTAAGGCCATTGCTCGGGCACCGAATGACCTATCGAGCCGAAACTTGGGATTCGGGGTCGCCTCACATAGGCCTACACATAATGTCAGAGCTGGACCCGCAGCTATAACGTAACTATGTGTTTTATGTTTTTTTATGGTTAAAATTGAAAGCACTGTGAATTATGGGCCTTCTCTGACATATGTGATAGTTGGCTTCTATACGAGTTGGAAAAAGTGGATTTGGTGTCAGATGCTATCAGTTTGGTGTCAAAATGACATCTAATTGACTGATGGACGCTGACTGCTGGGTGACGAGCAATGGAGAGGAACCACAGTCACTGCCCGGCCATCCCGAGATCATCGAGCCAGTCAATAATGCATTTCTGCAGTATTTTTGAGCATGCCTAAATTAGTGATGCTAAATGCCCATTGAATCATATTGCAAACGTAACGCGCAATATTGCAAATGTAACGCGCATTTGCAATATGATTCAACAGCAAAAAATATCACCAAAGTTGACATGATGAAATCAACACAACGAGCGATGGAGAGGAACCACAGTCACTGCACGGCCATCCCGAGATCATCGGGCCAGTCAATTATGCATTCTGAGCATGTCAAATTTGTTAAAAATTTTAAAAGCAACAGAGTCCCACTTCTCCCTCATCATACATGACAAGTAGACCATCTGCGTTGATTCATTGCTTAACATAGGGATATATGTCATTTGGGCAGTATAAATGCCATTTGGACCATGGTTCACTGACTTTTGGGTTTGGAAACCGACTTCCTATGATCGTACATGGCAAACGGACAAACATACTGATTTGGCACATTCAATACTTTCATACATGTATAATTGACAAAAAAAGAACTGGACATTTCATTTGCACATTTCTAATGGCATTTGGCAAAAAATATAAATATGTCACTTTTGACTTCCTATGAAATCCTATTCCAAATGCATAAATCATATGCCTTATGCACAAGCAAATATGTCACTTTTGACTTCCTATGAAATCATATTCCAAATGCACAAAACATATGCCTTATGCACAAGCAAAAACAACCCAAAAAAATTATGTCAATAAAATATGTCAAAAGTATGTCCATACAGCTCTTATACATGTGTAATTGACATAAAAATAAAATAAAAAAATCGAAAAACGGTCCAGAAACCACTTTTTAAGGGTTGAAAAGTTTTCAAAAAATATGTCATTTTTTCAAAATTTGACTCTTGGGACTTGAATTGTGTTACATTTGCAATATGAAAATTCACTGCGGAGAGCTCTAGCTATCTATTGGATATTTCCTGTGATTTGGCACATGCAATACTTTCACAATTGACAAAAAAAAAGCATTGGATATGTCATTTTGCAAAAAAAAAGAAAAAAAATGTCACTTTTTTCCTATGAAATCATATTCAAAATGCACAAAACATATGCCTTGTGCACAAGCAAAAGCAACCCAAAAAACGACGTCAATAAAAAACGTCAGAAGCATGTTCATACAGCTCTGATACATGTGTAATTGACATAACAATCGAAAAAAATTCGAAAAACGGTCCAGAAACCACTTTTTTTACAAGGTGCTAAGTTTTCAAAAAAAAAATAATTTTTTTTAAATCTGAGACTTGGGTAAGAATTGGGTATCATTTGCTGTATGAAAATCCAAGGTGGAACACGCTCGCCATTTAAAGGAAAATTGGGGTGTTACAATTGGCAATTGCCATCGGAAAATTGCCATATGATTGGCCCGGAGATGGGCCGCTTTGGGTGGTTTTTGCAATCGTGTGTATGATTCGTGCTATGCCAATATGTTGCCATGTTATTTTGTCCAAATCAGGGGGGTATTCCCTTACCATTATTGGGGACTTCACCCGAGCGTCGGGAGCAGTTCTTAACCATGCAAAGTCTTCCGTTAAGTTTTTCGGAAGATGGCGTGGTAGGACGGATGTGCCCGGGGGGTTCTCTCTGTAACGGGGCCCTGAAGATTCTCGGGGTTCATTTTGAGACCTCCGGCTCAGCGACGCTGAACTGGAACATGGGCATCGCAGTGGTACAGAGGAAGCTAGCGATGTGGAGGGCTAGGTCGTTGTCTTTTGTAGGCAAGGTCCTGGTCCTCAAGGTGGATGTATTGCCGTCTCTTTTATATTTGGCGTACATCTACCCATTGCCGGCTTGTCTGAGGAGGCCTCTAGTGAGGCTAGTGTTTCAGTTCATGTGGGGTGGCAGGTACAAGTGGGTCGCCAGGGCACGCATGCTTTGCCCCATCGGGGAGGGAGGTAGGGGGGCACCACACTTCCCCCTCAAGCTGGACTCAATTTTTGTTTCTTTTTTGTTGACAGAGCTTGCTCATCCGGTAGTACACCCGTCCGGTTACCTCCTGCGGGTGTTCTTCTCATACCAGGCGAGAAGCGTAATGGTGTGGTCTAACACGGGTCCTCGGGCGGAACAGCTGCCGTGGCACTTTGGCCATGCGGCCAAGTGGCTGCGTGCGCACCCCGAGGTTGAAGTCGCCCGAGTAGGTTTAGATCACAGGCACCTGTACGAGGAGGTCAGACGGGCAGTAAGTCCAGCACCTGTAGTGGGCATCCCGGCAGTGGTCTGGGAGGGAGTGCAGGCGCGGGGTCTGGACAACAGGCTCAAGGACCTGAATTGGTTGAGCCTCCACAAGTGTTTGCCGGTACGCTCCACCATGTACCGGCATAGCTTGGCGCGATCCCCCACCTGCCCAAGACCTTGTTGTGGCGGGGAGGAGACAGTGCGCAATGCCTTTTGGGACTGTGCCTTTGCCGGAGTAGTATGGGCTAGGGCACGGGTGTTGTTAGGTAAGGTAAGAGGGGATTTTATTTTGTCGTGGGCTCGGGTAGAGAGAGGAGTAGGGAGAGCGAGGGGGACGGTAAGGGACAGATTTCTACTATGGCTTCTCATAAGCCTCTTTAAACGGGGGCTGTGGGAAGCCAGACAGAACATGGTAAAAACAGGGAGAGATTGGGGAGTGGAGGGGATAGTGAGAAGGGTGGAAGAAAATGTGAGGGGGAGGATGAAGAGGGAGGAGAGGAAGTGGGGGCAGCATGCTGCCCGGGAGAGGTGGAAGGGGGGTTTAGGACTGTGGTAAAGGGAATAGAGAAAAGGAATAAGTTAGGTATGGGGAGATAGGGAAATGTAGAGATTTAGGTATGTAGTTTATGTGAGTATTGAGGGGGATGGAAGGTGCTCCCCTGAGTTTTAATTTGGGTTTCATTTGTTTTGGAATTTCAAATGCCTTGTGTTGATGTTATTGGTAGTGATGATTATGATTATGATTGTTGATGGCTTGTTTATTATGCTTATGTTTTTGAACAGTAATAAAATATTTTAATCATCATCTGTTCTTATCAGTTTAATATCTGATACGTCCCCCATCGGGGGACTACATATTAAATGGATTTTTCGAACAGGGAGTCGGAAATGGGGCTTGCTCCGTCCGCTCCACGCATCGACCCGGTATTGCAGTACCTCCGGGAACGGTGCAACACTTTTCTCCCATTGTCAAGGAAAAAGAAATACACAAAGCTATGTAAAACAGCTAGCAGAAGAAGAGAAGGAATGAAAAAAGAAGAATCATCCAAACTGAAACAAGGGCGAAGCCCCCTTCATGGGGTCCCCCGTTTTCCCGCCATTTTACTTAAAAAAATAAAAAAAATAAAAAAAACATTGGCCAGGATTGTGTGTGTGTGTGTGTGTGTGTGTGTCTGTCTGTCTGTTTTTGACCCCCCCAAAAAATACAATCACTTCACCAGGATTGTCTGTCTGTCTGTCTGTCTGTGACTTTTTACCCACAGCCCTCAAACTTGGAAGAGTGGGTTCGGGGACCACCCGCGGGCACCCGGCCTAGAGTGCACAGTGTGTGTCTCGGGCCCCGACCTCTGACTTCCATACGACTCTGGTTTCTCTTCATTACGCACAAGCCTTTCGCCTTTTACTAAAGACTTCCGTGGAGAGGAACACTTACGAGTTCAACATATTTTTGGAAGGGCTTTGCTTCTGGCAGAGCCCGGTATCTTGTTTCAAGAGAAATTGACAGAGATGACGCCGAGACTTTTTGCTCAGGCGTTTGACTTGAAGCCGACTGACCGGCATATTTTTCCACTCAAAGTAGTCGCTCGGGCAATTGAGTTCAAGCCCGACGACGACTGGCGTGTTTGCCGGGCTTTGAACAAATAGTCGCACTAGGCTTAAAGAGCTAGTGACTTTAAAGACGCATTAGCGACTTGTTAGAAAAAACACCCGCCTGTCACCAGGGAAGCGTCGGGTGGGGAGGAGACAACTTTTGCCAAACCGCTGAGGTCTGCCGAGACCCCCGGGGGCCCGGCGGGTGCAGGGGTCAATTTGTGGGTTATCGCTTCTCGGCCTTTTGGCTCAGATCAAGCTTGGTACCGAGGTGCCCCAAAGCCCGCTGAGCCAGAAGGTCGAAGGAAGGCAGGAGGGAGGAAATTTTTTTGTTTTTTGGTGGGAATCGGAGTTTTCGATTTTCATTTTTCTTTGGCTTCTTGTAGAAGAGAGCAATTTTTTGGAAGAGATGATGCAGCAAAAGCCGATCAGGCAGGTTCCAGGGATTGGTTTGGCCAACACCGTGAGGTTTTCCTGGACGGACAAGGAGACGGAGCCATGGGGACGAGATACGTTTGGGAGAAATATCCTGATGGGGTACCTGAATCTACAGGTTAAAGATGTTCTATGCCTTCAGGGGAACCCGATGGAGAAGGCATATGATGTGCCGTTTCATGTGGAGGAGAAGCATGATGACATTATGAAGAAGGTGAGGGAAGGGAAAGGAGCAAGACCCCTGTGCCATTACGAGGTGACCAGCCTGGCAAGGAACAATTTCAGGGTGGTCACCGTCACCATGTACAATCCGCACGTAAAGGATGAGGAGGTGAGGGCCTTTCTGGGGAGATACGTGGAAAACGTCTCCTCAGCGAGGCACCTCAGGGACTCCCTGGGATTCTGGAACGGGAGGAGAGGGTTCCAGGTGCTTCTCAGGGAGGACCCGAAGGGTTTAGGTGGCTACCTCCATCCTCCGGCGATGTTCTCCCTGGGGGCTGACAGGGGGACATTATTCTATGCCCGTCAGCCTCCTTTCTGCAGGAGGTGTATGGCCTATGGTCATATCCTGGCCTCGTGCAACACCAGAAAATGCAAGTTCTGTGGGTCGGGAGAGCACGAGGCCAAGGATTGTGACGAGCCCAAGGCTTGCCACGGGTGTGGCTCGTCAGCACACCTGTGGCGTGAGTGCCCGGCTCGTCAGAGGTCGTACGCGTCTGCAGCTGGAGGGGGAACGGGGGATGGGGGAGAAAGGAAAGTAAGGGCCCGGATGAAGGTAATGGCACAGGGGAAAAGACTGCACGGAAGGAGAAGGACGGGAGGAAGGAGGCTGGAACAGAAGGAGAGGAAGGGAAGGAGGCGGAAGGAACAGAGAAGGAGACTAGGACAGTGGTGAGAGAGGAGGTGGAGGAGGGAACGGTGGCGGGAATGGAAGGAGAAGCAGAGACGGGACCAGAAGAAGGAGCGGAGAAGGAAGAAGGAGTGAAGGAGTGGGGGGACAGCTTGTCGAGCGCCCTCGTTGAAGAGATGCGGGGAATGGTGGAGGAGATAGCGGGGAGGAGGGGTGGTGTCTCCCCGCTACCTCCAACACAAAAGAAGAAAGGGAAGAGGAGGGTGTGTTTGACAGGCTGTGAGAGAGAGGGGGGTGTCGGGGGGGAGGGGGGGGCCAAGCGTGTGATGGGGGAGGGAAGAACACCCTTGTCCTCGCTGTTTTCCTCAGCCCCTCAACATCTGGTGGAGGGTGACTCCCAGGGCGTGGCGCTGGGCTGGGGGTCTGAGGGGGGATCTCAACTCCTCCTTGGGGAGATGGGGTCCCCTGCTCTAGACCTCAGTCCAGCAGACTACAGGGAAACAGGAACGGAGGGTGTTGGTGGGGAACCCAGGATGCAGGGCACTCCAAGGCCTAACACCATGCCTGCATCCTGGGTTGGAGAGATGGAGGAGGACGGGGGGACGTCAGGAGAGGAGAGGACGTCCCCGCCGGATGAGACGAAGCAGGGGAGCATCGGGTGAGTCTCCTGTTTTTTGGTTATTTTGGGGTTTCATTTCGTTGATGTAAGGGGTATGAGGGACTTTGTTAAGAGGAGGGCGGTTTTTAGTTTTTTAGAGGGGGTGGGTTTTGATGTTTGTTTTTTACAGGAGGTTCACCTGAGGGATGGAGGGGTTGTCGTCAGATTTAGTAGGGAGTGGGATAAGGGGGAGTCAGTTTGGGGTATAGGTGGGGTTCATTCAACGGGGGTGGGGATTTTGTTTGGAAATAGGGAGGTGAAGGTGGAGGGATCGTTTGTTGTGATGCAGGGGAGGGTTATGGGGGTGGATGTCACTTTAAGAGAAAGTAGGTATAGGTTAGTGGTGGTGTATGGGCCACAGGTGGCGGCAGACAGGAGGGAGATGGTGGACTGTCTGTCGCCCCTGTGTGTTACAAATAGGCACTTAGTGATAGGGGGGGACTTTAATATAGATTTAGGGGTAGGGGGGGATAGTAGTGCAGGCTCCATCACCGGGCTAATGGCTTGCCATGGTCTGGTTGATGGAGGCCTGCACACTACTCCGACAAGGGCGGGTCCCACATGGCGCAGCTCCAGGGGGGTTGCGCGGAGACTCGACTACATTTTTCTATCCAGGTCTTTGGGTCGGTTGTCTGGGCGGCTGTTGCCTGTGTTCTTTTCAGACCACAACGGGGTGCTCCTACAGGTGGGGCCGCCAGTCTGTCTCTTCGGTAGGGGGTACTGGAAATTAGATCGGGATGTGCTGGAGGAGCAAGCTTTCGTCAACGCCTTTTTTGGTTTCTTTCGGAGGCCATGTGCGAAGGGGTGTTAGAGTGGTGGGATTTAGTTATGGTAAGGAGTAGGGCTTTTATAATAGGATATTGCAGGAGGAAAAAAAGTATCCAAAGGTTGATTGAACTCGAGTACGAGGCAGGCAACCTCGGCGGGTCGATTGACTGGGAGAGATCCACAGCCCTGAAGGCGCGGCTCAGGGAGCTGCAGGAGCGGAAGGCTCGAGCTTTCCTGGAGCGTGCGCATAATGGCTTTTTAGAACACAATGAGACTTGTTCCGCTATGTTCTTTAAGTCAGTTAGGGGCAGGCAGAGTAGGAAGGTAATGCATGGGGTTAGGGAAGAAAATGGCAGTATAGTTAGAAAGCCGGAGGAGATGGTCAGGGTGACAACTGATCATTTCCGAGGTTTATTTAAGGAGAGGGAAATAGATGTTGAGCAGGGAAATGTGTTTTTAGAACACTTGTCCCGGCGATTGCCGGAGGACATTAGAGATGTGATGGAGGCTCAGATCTCCCTCGAGGAGGTTGAGAGTGCTCTCAGGAGGATGTGAAAAGGGAAGGTGCCTGGGATGGATGGGCTGCCGGCCGAGTTTTACCTCAAGTTTTGGGGTATACTTGGACCAGTGGTCCTCGAAGTCTTGAAGGCCATCCTTGAGACAGGGGTCCCAGGGGGATCAATGGCTGTCGGTGTGCTGTCGCTTCTTTATAAGAAGGGGGAAGCAACTGACCTGGGCAACTGGCGGCCGTTGACCATGCTGTGTGTAGACTATAAGCTCTTAGCAAAGGTCTTAGCAGACCGGTTGCGCACAGCCCTTCCCTACGTCGTCCACGAGGATCAGACGTGTGGGGTAGAGGGACACTATTAGGTGGAACCTACAGTTGATCAGGGACTCCATCGCTTGGGTAGAAGATAGAGGTCTGCCTTTAATGGTAGCAGCGCTTGATCAGGCGAAAGCCTTTGATCGCGTGAATAGATCTTTTCTATTCAGGGTGTTAGGTAGATTAGATTTTGGGGAGAAGTTTTCAGGATGGATCCGTACTTTATATGTCGGAGCGGGGTGCCGGGTTAGCGTTAACAGTCACTTAGGTGACGTTTTTGACCTCTCGTCTGGGGTCAGGCAGGGATGCCCACTCTCGGCTCTCCTCTTCGTTCTGTACATGGAGCCTCTGGGGGCTGCCATTAGGGCAGACACAGGGGTGGAGGGCTTGCTGATTCCTGGAAGTGGCGGTCTCCATGTAAAGTTGACACAGTACGCCGACGACACCTCCTTGCTGCTTTGCAAGGACTCGTGCCTGATGAGGTCCCTTGCTGATTTAATGAGCCATTCGCAGTTTCACTGTACCGGCCGTGTGTACTTAGACTTGCGTGGCTTAATCTTTGAGACAAGCAGATGCTACTGGCAGGATCAACCAGGTAGCCACTCACAACATAGAGGTTGTACCCGGGCACACTAAGCGGAGAACAGCCAGGGACCACTCCTATCCCGTGAGGGGAGGAGGCCCTAGGTCAATCCACCGTGCGCCCAGCGGGTTGCCCTGAACTGCCCGTGGCCGGAGCCACAGGTGCCGGGGCACCGCTCAACAGGTATCTTGTCTTAGCTGGAGGGTTTATTCGAAACACCATCAACGTGGATAAAAGATAGGGTTTGAGAAATACATGTGTTTCTGGCGCCGGTCCGGCATGGGTGAACGTCATCCGCAGGCATCGCTACCTGGGTACTCCACTCCCCGATCGGAACACCAATGTAGGGCCACTGAGACAGATGGGTCGGCTAGATCTCGCACGAACGGAGCGCGGCTGAAGCTTGTCATCAAGGCGGGGATAACCGTCTCCGACAGGGGATCCCCCGATAGAGGCAATTCCACGTGGGGCGGGAGTAACCGTCCGTCTGAACACCGACCAAAGGCCGGCCGACAGGGGCCCTCCCAGGTGGAAATAGAATGCAAATCGGTCAGAAGATGTAAAACAGGCTCGACAACAGAGGACAACCATGGATACGCAACGTGTGGCAAGCTGGGACAAGAACCATGGTCATGGAGGACCCAAACCCACAAGGTGATAGCTGGGATAGAGCACCTGCCCAGGACAGAGCTCAATATCCTCCCACCCCCAAGCTGGGAAAATTGGATCAATACTTAGGACCAATTGGGCGCCGGAGGGATATGGTCCAAAGTACCCACGGTTCTGAGGGGCTTGTAACCCTCAAAAGTGTCCATAAAGTTCTCCCTATTCGGCCTGAGTAGTTACCACCAATCGGGCGCCGAAGGGATATGGACCAAAGGAACCATGGTTGAGGGGCAAGCAACCCTCAAAAGTGTCCATAAAGCACTCCCTATTCGGCCTGAGTAGTAACCATCAATCGGTCGCCGAAGGGATATGGACCAAACTACCATGGTTCCGAGGGACAAGCAACCCTCAGAAGTGTCTGTTTCGCATTTATTATATCGGACTAGTAGTTTGCCACTATCCCTGAGCTTCTAGGCCATGGAAGTCTTGTTGTCAAAAACCAGGTTTCTGATTTCGCGCCGGTACCCGTCTGCCCCACACGGGCATGACTGTGTAAAGATGGGAATACGGAATTTACCGATCTTCACTGTGTTACTCACACGGTATATTTTTTTCCCCATTCTCCCGTATGAAAATCCGGACCACAAAAAAACACTTTAAACTTGAATAAATCGAAAAGTACAACTCCAATCCGGATGGGGTTTTTTTTTGCACGAAAGGGCACATATAAACGAACATTTCCATATAATTTAAACCGTTTTTCCATAAAAATTATAATAGAAAATCGAGTTAAGTTTTTGAAAATAAGTTCCCGTTACCGAAAAAATTATTTCCTATGCATGCGAAATTTTATAATCAGGGGCTAATTGTTACCCATCACGAGAGAGGGTATGAGCCAAAATGTGGGAACTCTAGCCCCTCAGGAAGTATTTTTAATCAATATTTGAAAATGTCAGAAATTGGTCGAAAAAGTTACAAAGTGCCCACTTTTCATTTCGCTCCAGAGACTAAGTCCAAATGTGCACCTGGTTTTATTTTGGGTTACCAGGACTACATTTTAAAAACGGTTTTAAATACTTTTAAAGGGTATACAGACCTACATACCCACCCTGAGAGCACCCTACTACGGGCCCAAGTCAATGGAGGCCGGCCTGGCTGATTTATGGAAGTTTTAAAAAATTCTCTGAAAAACGACTAAGTCCAAAAATCTCAGAAAATCGGCTATGTTTCACTTCTCAGAAATTGCACTTTTATTTTTGGGTTACCAGGACCATTTTTAAAAAAAGGTTTTAAATGCTTTTAAAGGCCATCACCACCCCCATTACACATGTTTCAGCACCCCACTGCGGTCCCATGTCAGTGGGATAAAGAATGAGTGTTAAGGTTTGGTGGGGACGTGTCGGTAACATATGCATCTGGTTTTATTTTGGGTTACCAGGGGAGCTCCATATCTCCATTCCTCTGGGCTTACTCTCTCTACCCTGCCTGCCCACCTGCCTGCCCTCTATCATACATTCTCAACCGTGACCAAATGACACACAAAGACATGGGTGAGTTTCAAATAAATATTCTTAATTTTATCAGTGAATCATGGGTTGATTTGTCCCTCAATTAGTGTCCGCGCTCGGCTGGCGTTACGAGGCAAATTATGGTACCGGTAGTACCGTGCCTGCGTTTCCAGAGAATGACACATACGGTCAGCCACAGTTCCCCGGTCTGTAACCGAGCCTTGATTAAAGTTCAATGTAGCAACGCTTCATCGAATTGTACCGAAGGTGACTTTACTTACAATGTCAAATTCTTCAAATAGCTGGCCCACATACTCAGAGATTGCCGTTCGGTTGACCGCAGGACGTGAAAAAGAAGAGTGTTGTGTCTGAGGTGATTCCACTCAGATTAGGCCTGATCTGATGGAATCGTTTAAGCCAAGTGTATTCCTGCCCAGATAGAACAATTCTGCACTCACCGAAGCTATAGTTCGTTTTGTGGCTTGAAATAGACATCTGATAACCCCCACTTTCCGGGGTTATTTCAGTAAAATCCCTCTCACTGAAGATGGTGACTGGGGATCGTCGAGTGCCATTAAAGATGGCCAACCGGCTGGACATGAGAGCCGCAAACCTACGTCTATCAGCGCAGGTGGCTCGGACCTCCAGCCTACTGAGAACCGAAGGAATAGCTTGATTGCTTAGCTCAACAAATCGGCTTAACTCCGCAGCGCTGAGCACCTCGTCCCTGCAGCGTTTGCAGAATTTTGCCCTGTGTGTTGCCTGGCTCTGCCGTGAATCCCTGTCCATCTTTGCCAAGCAGAGTAACAACTTTCGAATTTTACTGGCTTTAGCCTGCAGACCTTTTGGCCGGAACTGAATAAGATAGTTCAAGAAACTTCGAACATCGGATCGGTATATTTTTTACGTGGATGGTGCCAAACAACGGTCTTCACATTGACCATACCATTCAGACGCACGTCTGTAGTTATCCAGAGAACACAGTCCTTCATCAGCCTTGCCCTCTGACATATAGCGGAGGAATTGCCGTATTTGGGATAGACTGGTGCGACTATTGTCAATTCGTTTAACCTGTTATGGATAGGGGGCAGTATTTTCACGGCCGGATAAAAAACGTACCCAATTTAATCTGATTATTACTCCTGCCCAGAAACTAGAATATGCATATAATTAGTAGCTTTGGATAGAAAACACTCCAAAGTTTCTAAAACTGTTTGAATGGTGTCTGAGTATAACAGAACTCATTTGGCAGGCCAAAACCTGAGAAGATTCCAAACAGGAAGTGCCCTCTCTGACCATTTCTTGGCCTTCTTGATCATCTCTAACCAAAACAGGGGATCTCTGCTGTAACGTGACACTTCCTACGGCTCCCATAGGCTCTCAGAAACCGGGAAAAAGCTGAATGGTGGCTTTGCAGGCCCTGGCTTGAAAAACATTAGCGCAATTTGATATTGGTCGATCAGAGTACAATGAGACTGAGGCGCGTGCACGAGGCGACCCCATGTTTTATTCTTTCGTCTTTGAACGTAAACAACGACTCCCAGTCGGAATATTATCACTTTTTTAGGAGAAAAATAGCATAAAAATTGATTTTAAACAGCGGTTGACATGCTTCGAAGTACGGTAATGGAATATTTATAATTTTTTTGTCACGAAACGCGTCGGGCGCGTAACCCTTCGTCACCCTTGGATAGTGTCTTGAACGCACGAACAAAACGCCGCTATTTGGATATAACTATGGATTATTTTGAGCCAAACCAATATTTGTTATTGAAGTAGCAGTCCTGGGAATGCATTCTGACGAAGAACAGCAAAGGTAATCAAACTTTTCTAATAGTAAATCGGAGTTTGGTGAGGGTAAAACTTGGTGTGTGTCAAAATAGCTAGCCGTGATGGCTGGGCTATCTACTCAGAATATTGCAAAATGTGCTTTCACCGAAAAGCTATTTTAAAATCGGACATAGCGAGTGCATAAAGGAGTTCTGTATCTATAATTCTTAAAATAATGTATGTTTTTTGTGAACGTTTATCGTGAGTAATTTAGTAAATTCACCGGAAGTGTTCGGTGGGAATGCTAGTTCTGAACGTCACATGCTAATGTAAAAAGCTGTTTTTTGATATAAATATGAACTTGATTGAACAAAACATAAATGTATTGTATAACATAATGTCCTAGGCGTGTCATCTGATGAAGATCATCAAAGGTTAGTGCTGCATTTAGCTGTGGTTTTGTTTTTTGTGACATTATATGCTAGCTTGAAAAATGGGTGTCTGATTATTTCTGGCTGGGTACTCTGCTGACATAATGTAATGTTTTGCTTTCGCTGTAAAGCCTTTTTGAAATCGGACAGTGTGGTTAGATAAAGGAGAGTCTTGTCTTTAAAATGGTGTAAAATAGTCATATGTTTGAAAAATGGAAGTTTTAGGATTTTTGAGGAGTTTGTCATTTGCGCCACGCCTATCATTGGATATTGGAGCAGGTGTTCCGCTAGCGGAACGTCTAGATGTAAGAGGTTAACTGAAGGGTTTTTACCCATAGAAAAGTGTTCATATTCAGTCAAAATTACATTCCTCCAACCTTCAATTCTGGACTCCACACCGCCGCCTTCATCACTCTCGCTCTCCGGGGAAGTCGCCACCACGCAGCCTTGTTCCCTCGGTTCCGAGCATGGTTCACCACCGATCTGACTGGTTGACTGTGCAGTCGCCACCGCCTGCTCACTCTCGTCCAACAGCTGCTGATCCACGGACAACTCGCTTTCAACACACTGCAAATACACAGGGTTCTCACAGGGCTCCAGCCGCGGTGCAACACTGTTGTTAGGCTGCATACACTGCCATGATTCGGGCTGATGTCTCTCAGTTGAAAGCCGGCAAGATTGCATGGCACGCTTCCATTTAATAGTAGCAGGCTTAAGTGCATGGACAGACTTGAAATGTCGGTCTATCCGCACGATATTCAGCTTGGAACATAACCCACAATCACGTCTTAGTCTGCTGCTCATAGCTTCTCTCTCCTGCCTTCCCGAGTGTGTGTGTGTGTGTGTGTCTCTCTTTGTGTGCTCCACCAAACAAATACCTAACCCTAACTAGGGCTTAATGAGCCCCAGGTGTGGGCCAATATCAGACCAATTGGACTGATTGGAAATTTGACCATAAAGCTCACCTCGTTGCCTCTTTGTTCGTCAAAGCCCAGTTGGCCAAAGGGGTAGTGACTGTGGCTTACGATCTGACGATCGGTGTTCGAGCCCAGAGCCCCCAGTTGGTTAAATTACTGTTTGTTTACTATTCTTGAGGGACTTCTGGTCCCCACAACTATAGTTAAACACGTCCACATGTGCACACTTACAGCCACACTCACATCACATGCACACTCTATCTCTCCCTCATTGTGGATAATTTTGAAGGGCATAAGTGATATGGCAAAAGCTGATGCATATGTATCTATTTTAGTGCATATTACATCTACTGTTATATTAATACTGTACACACTTCACCTCATTGTGTATGGGACAGCCCAACCGGCCGCAAGATGGCGCTATTATTCCTTTTATGTCGTTGTCTGACTAATGTGTCCAGCCGGTAAAAAATGACTGGCCCCCATGGACCGGTTTGTACATGAAACATCCTCCATTCAGGGTGCAAAGGAGTTGATTTACTCAACTGTATGTGAAAAAAATCGTGTTTTTGTTTTTTGGAGTTTCGGACAACTTCTGGATGTTGCACACCTCTTGCGCCTGTTGTTTACCCCTGGTTGAACATGGTGGGCAACATCAGCAAGTAACTTTAGCATTAGCCACTCTAGCATGGTGGTTGAAAATGTTGTTTTATTAAGACAGTATGCATATGTCCCCCGTTTTTTTCACCAACAAGCCATTAAATCGAGCTAAGGAGGTTACGGACACATGTGCAGCCTGAGTGGAGGATGTTTTACGGACGATCCGGTCCATTTGGGAAACAAGTGTATTGCTGGCTGGCCACAGTAAAGCGTAAAGTAAGATTACAAACGACGTAAATGGAATAATAGCGGCATCATGCGTTCAGTTGGGCTAAGTATGAAAACGCCTGACTTGAAGCCGGTGTTACAGTTTTACATCTCGTGAACAAGATTTAGTGACGACCACCTTTCCACCGGAAGAGAAGACAGCGCTGGCTAGCATTTTCCATTCGTTGAGCTGGCCGGGGATGCTAACTGCAATGTGTGTGCAGTGAATTTGAAATATGAATTAGCTTATATATTTTTTAAGCAGTCAATTGCCATAAAGCGTCGTTAGAGTAAATATTAGCCACATCTACCAGGCTTTTGAGAGAAGATCTCGTTATGTTTGGGAGAGATGCGGAGGTCTGGCGCGCGGGCTGTCAACAAAGTCCGGCTGAAAAAACGCTGCTGTTTCCCCAGCTCTCTCGTATGACATAGTCCTGGTAAGGACACTCAATGACGTCTAATAACAGCCAGTTTGTTATACTGTATGTAACATAACTAGATTTAATTATGTGTGGCGACCCGGTCGCACAGAAATACAGGAGGTAACGTTATCTAGCTAATGTTATGCATGCATGTCAGTCAACTGCTATGCAGTAACGCCAGCTTACGTCTAGCTAAGCTAACTGTTGTAATAAGCTCTCAATTAGTTAACTGGCTGATTAGCAGAATCAGTAGTTGACTAACTCATCCAAGTAACCTAGTTCTATAAACCAGTTAGCTAACCTATCTTACAGTAACGTCAGTGAAACAAGTAATAAGGTAGAGCATTAGCTAGCTACATGGCCAGAATATGTTGCTTTTCTGGTACATGTCAATCTCTATGTCAACTGTCACCAACATATGTCACCTGACCATGTCAGGTCCAAGGAGGACTAGTATCAGCCTTCTACTACTCAGTAGCCACAACTGCAGTGTGACCTTTAGATCTGGTAGCTCATGAATCAATTCATCTTTATTTTAACCAGGTAAGTTGACTGAACACATTCTCATTTACAGCAACAACCTGGGGACTAGTTACAGGGGAGATGAATGAGACAATTGTAAGCTGGGGATGATTAGGTAACCGTATGAGGGCCAGATTGGGAATTTAGCCAGGACACCAGGGTTAACACCCCTACTCTTACGATAAGTGCCATGGGGTCTTTAGTGACCACAGTCAGGACACCCGTTTAACGTCCCTTCCGGAAGATGGCACCTAACACAGGGCAATGGCCCAATCACTGCCCTAGGGATATTTTTTTTTTAGACCAGAGGAAAGGGTGCTGGCCCGCCAAACACCACTTCCAGCAGTATCTGGTCTCCCATCCAGGGACCAACCAGGACCAACCCTGCTTAGCTTCAGAAGCAAGCCAGCAGTGGGATGCAGGGTGGTATGCTGCTGGCCAGGTTTTATCATGATCTGGTGAATACAGGTAAAATACACAATATTGGTATTGTAGTAATGAAATGATTTACCTGTAATTCTTTGATCTGAAGGTGATGACAAAGCTGAATCATGCCGGGTAAATTGAAAGCTAAGATTGTGGCGGGGCGTCACTTACCAGTCATGGACAGAGCCAGCGACCTCACTGATGCCTTCGTAGAGGTGAGCATGGGCCATTCTCAGTTTACCCTGAAAAAAACATCAGGTCAACGTAATCTTACAACCCTTTCAACACACTTTGTTACAGTGATGCAGTACTAGCCTTGTGGTGTTCTTCATTGATGTTGTGTCTTACAGGTCAAGTTTGGCAACACAACTTTCAAAACGGATGTCTACCCCAAGTCCCTTAACCCACAGTGGAACTCAGAGTGGTTCAAATTTGAGGTAAAATGTGTGAATATGACTTCTTGACTTATTTCTCTGTGAAGGAAGGTGTTTGTGAATGGCATAGGATTACAGAGTTTAGAAGCTGGAGCAGGGTTCTCCACAAAGAATGTAAGAGGGGCGCTTCGCCACTTTGTGGTCTGGCTGCGCCACAATCTAAAAAAACAACTCTATTTGCCATTTTTGCTCTAGATTGCAGGAAATGTTAGTAAAAAATGTCAGTAAAAAATGCTAAAATCTTTGCCCCCCTCCGGGCATCCCCCGGCCGTACTCAGCAGCACCACCTTGTTAAGAAATCCTGGGGCGAACCCGATAGAGTCAACATGATTGTCCTGTATTCTTGTTTCCCCAACTTTGTCCCCCCTCTAGGTGGATGATGAGGATTTGCAGGATGAGCCGTTACAGATCACAGTGTTGGACCATGACACTTACAGTGCCAACGACGCAATAGGGAAGGTCTACATTGACATCGACCCTCTGCTGTCCAGCGAGGCTGCTACTGTCATCTCTGGATGGTTCCCCATCTACGACACTATACACGGTGTGTTTCTTATAGATACTGAACAAAAATATCAACGCAACATGCAATAATTTCAAAGATTTTACTGAGTTAAACATAATTTAAGGAAATCAGTCAATTTAAATTAATTAATTAGGCTCTAATCTTTGGATTTCACATGACTGGGAATACAGATATACATTTGTTGGTCGCAGATACCTTAAAGAAAATGGGCCTCACAATGGGCCTCAGGATCTCGTAATGGTATCTCTGCATTCAAATAGCCATTGATAAAATGCACTTGTGTTCACTGTCCGTAGCTTATGCCTGCCTATACCATAACCCCACCACCACAATGGGGTACTCTGTTCACTACGTTGACATCAGCAAACAGCTCGCCTATGTGACGCCATACACGTGGTCTGCGGTTGTGAGGCTGGTTGGATATGCTACCAAATTCTCAAAAACGACGTTGCAGGCGGCTTATGGTAGAGAAATTAACATTACATTCTCTGGCAACATCTCTGGTGGACATTCCTGCAGTCAACATTCCAATTGCGTGCTCTGTCAACTTGAGACATGTGGCATTGTGTTGTGTGACAAAACTGCACATTTTAGCGTGGCCTTTTATTGTACCAAGCACAATGTGCACCTGTGTAATGATCATACTGTTTAATCAGATTCTTGATATGCCACACCTGTCAGGTGGATGGATTATCTTGGCAAAGGAGAATGCTCACTAACAGGGGTGTAAACAAATTTGCACATCATTTGAGAGAAATAAGCTTTTTGTGCGTCTGGAAAATTTCTGGAATCTTTTATTTCAGCTCATGAAACATGGGGCCAACACTTTACATGTTGTGTTTTATATTTTTGTTCAGTGCAATTCCCCATCTACCACACTATACACAGTCAGTTATATACTTCCACTATCTATGACACAAGTTATATACTTACCCATCAACGGTGCATGGCCACAGTGGTACTTTTCAGATACATAGCCAGGCCTCTAAAGAAATACACAGTGTTCTCTGTGTAACAGCCTGTAAATGCATGTTGTTCCTCTCTGCTGTAAAGACTGCCTTACTAAAAGCTGTTATTTAACGGTATCTATCTAGTAATGATGATGTAGCACCTGTCTTCCTGGTTTGAGAGGGGAGAGGAGTGTGTTTGTGAAGAGTTGGGTTTTCTAGGGTTAGGTGGTGTTTTTGTCTGGTAGTAATGTTTCTGTTCATTCTGTCCTCTCCTACAGGTATCAGAGGGGAGATTAATGTTCTGGTAAAGGTGGACCTCTTCAATGACCTAAACCGCTTCAGACAGTCCTCCTGTGGGGTCAAGTTCTTCTGCAGTGAGTCCTGGTTCCCTATGGGGATGTACTATAGTAGAGAGATCTAGTCACAAGAAATGGCTGATGATGATGATGATGATGATGATGATAAGGTGTTTATGCGTGTGTTAGCAACATCCATCCCGAGGTGTTACCGTGCGGCGCTGGTCCATGGTTTTGTTGAGGAGCTGGTGGTGAACGAGGACCCGGAGTACCAGTGGATCGACCGCATCAGAACCCCCAGGGCTTCTAACGAGGCCCGCCAGCGACTCATCTCCCTCATGTCTGGTACATAACCCAGCTCTCTATAGTGTGTATGTGTATATATAGTTGAAGTCGGAAGTTTACATACACCTTAACCAAATACATTTAAACTCAGTTTTTCACAATACCTCACATTTTATCCTAGTGAAAATTCCCTGTCTTAGGTCAGTTAGCATCACCACTTTATTTTAATAATGTGAAATGTCAGAATAATAGTAGAGAAAATGATTTATTTCAGCTTCCATTTCTTTCATCACATTCCCAGTGGGTCAGAAGTTTGCGTACACTCAATTAGTATTTGGTAGCATTGCCTTTAAATTGTTTAACTTGGGTCAAATGTTTTGGGTAGCCTTCCACAAGCTTCCCACAATAAGTTGGGTGCATTTGGGCCCATTCCTCCTGTCAGAGCTGGTGTAACTGAGTCAGTGTTGTAGGTCTCCTTGCTCACACACACTTTTTCAGTTCTGCCCACTAATTTTGTATAGGATTGAGGTCAGGGCTTTGTGATGGCCATTCCAATACCTTGACTTTGTTGTCCTTAAGCCATTTTGCCACAACTTTGGAAGTATGCTTGGGGGTCATTGTCCATTTGGAAGACCCATTTGCGACCAAGCTTTAACATTTACATTACATTTACGTCAGTTAGCAGACGCTCTTATCCAGAGCGACTTAACTTCCCGACTGATGTTTTGATGTTGCTTCAATATATCCACATAATCTTTCTTCCACATGATACCATCTATTTTGTGAAGTGCACCAGTCCCTCCTGCAGCAAAGCACCCCCACAACATGATGCTGCCACCCTCGTGCTTCACGGTTGGGATGGTGTTCTTCAGCTTGTAAGCGTCCCCTTTTTCCTCCAAACATAACGATGGTCATTATGGCCAAACAGTTCTATTTTTGTCTCATCAGACCAGAGGACATTTCTCCAAAAAGTACAATCTTTGTCCCCATGTGCAATTGCAAACCGTAGTCTGGCTTTTTTTAATGGCGGTTTTGGAGCAGTGGCTTGTTCCTTGCAGAGTGGCCTTTCAAATTATGTTGATACAGAACTCCTTTTACTGTGGATATAGATACTTTTGTACCTGTTTCCTCCGGCATCTTCACAAGGTCCTTTGCTGTTGTTCTGGGATTGATTTGCACAGTTCGCACCAAAGAACGTCCATCTTTAGACAGAACGAGTCTCCTTCCTGAGAGGTATAACGGCTGCGTGGTCCCATGGTGTTTATACTTGCGTACTATTGTTTGTACAGATGAACGTGGTACCTTCAGGCGTTTGTAAATTGCTCCCAAGGATGAACCAGACTTGTGGAGGTCTACAATAGTTTTTCTGAGTTCTTGGCTGACTTCTTTTGATTTTCCCATGATGTCAAGCAAAGAGGCACTGAGTTTGAAGGTAGGCCTTGAAATACATCCACAGGTACGCCTCCAATTGACTCAAATTATGTCAATTAGCCTATCAAAAGCTTCTAAATCCATGACATCATTTTCTGGAATTTTCCAACCTGTTTAAAGGCACAATCAACTCAGTGTATGTAATCTTCTGACCCACTGGAATTGTGATACAGTGAATTATAAGTGAAATAATCTGTCTAAACAATTGTTGGAAAAATTACTTGTGTCATGCACAAAGTAGATGTCCTAACCGACTTGCCAAAACTATAGTTTGTTAACAAGAAATTTGTGGAGTGGTTGAAAAACGAGTTTTAATGACTCCAACCTAAGTGTATGTAAACTTCCGACTTAAACTGTATATATATTACACTATAGAACTATTCTATAGTTTTAGAGTATATTACATCAGAACTCCCAGGGCTTCTAACGAGGCGTGTGTGTAGGTGAGCTGCAGAGGAAGATCGGTCTGAAGGTGTTGGAGATGGGTGGTAATGCGGTGGTGGGCTACCTGCAATGCTTTGATCTGGAGGGAGAGTCGGGTCTGGTGGTCCGAGCCATCGGCACCGCCTGCACTCTGGACAAACTCATCCCTGGGACTGCTTCCAACAACGTCACACACCCCAACACCGCCCCGGCATCCAATGCCTGCAACTCCCCCTCTAAGGAAAGCAAAGAGTGAGTATTGAACGAATGCATGAGCATGGTGTGTGTGTGTGAGAGGGAGAGAGTGTATGTGTTTGTGCCCTGCCTTTGGACTGACTCCTGTTTGTCTCAGTATTTCTGCCTTTCTCTACATTTGTGACCAGATTTCTCTGAAGGCTTATGTCAAATTGACATGATCTTATTGTATTATTGTAATTGTCACATGCTTAGTATACACTTGCTTACTTGCGGGTAAATACAAAAAAAAATGCAGAGTTAAAGATGACAAATAAATACACAGTAAATGACGAATAAAAATAGTGTGTAATTGTGTGGTGTCAGTATGCATATGTGTGTGCATGTTATGTATGTGTGTTGGGGTGTCAGTGTAAGGATGTGTGTGGGTAGAGTCCAGTGTGTGTGCATAGTCAGTGCAAAAAAGGGTCAATGCATGTAGTCCGGGTAGCCATTTGATTAGCCATTTAGCTGTCTTGTTTAGAAGTCTTATGGCTTGGGGGTAGAAGCTGTTCAGGGTCTTGTTGGTTCCAGACTGCATTGGTACCGCTTGCCGTGCGGTATCTGAGAGAACAGTCTGTTGCTTAGGTGGCAGAAGTCTCAGAAAAAATGTGACACCGCCTGGTATAGAGGTTCTGGATGGCAGGAAGCTCGGCCCCAGTGATGTACTGGGCCAAACACATTACACTCTGTAGCGCCTTGCGGTCGGATGCCAAGCAGTTGCCATACCAAGCAGTGATGCAGCCAGCCAAGATGCTCTTGATGGTGCAGCTGTATAACTTTTTGAGGATCTGGACCAATGCCAAATCTTCTCAGCGTCCTGAGGGGGAAGAGGCATTGTCGTGCCCTCTTCACGTCTGTGTTGGTGTGTTTGGGCCATGATAGATCCTTAGTAGCGTGGACACCGAAGTACTTGAAACTCTTGACCCACTCCACTATAGCCCCGTCGATGTGCATGGGGGGTGATTGGCCCTCCGTTTTTTTGTTGTCCATAATCAGCTCCTTTGTCTTACTCACGTTGAAGGAGAGGTTGTTGTCCTGGCACCACACTGCCAGGTTTCTGACCTCCCTATAGGCTCTCTCATCGTTGTCGGTGATCAGTTTTACCACCGCCATGTCGTTGGCAAACTTAATGATGGTGTTGGAGTCGTGAGCGAACAGGGAGTACAGGAGGGAACTAAGCACATACCCCTGTGTTGAGGGTCAGTGTGGCGAATGTGTTGTTGCCTACCCTCATGAAGCCCAGGATCCAATTGCAGAGGGAGGTGTTCAGTCCCAGTGACCTTGGCTTAGTGATGAGCTTTGAGGGCACTATGATGTTGAACGCTGAGCTGTAGTCAATGAACAGCATTTTCACATAGGTGTTCCTTTTGGCCAAGTGGAAAAGGGCAGTGTGGAGTGCAATAGAGAGTGCATCATCTGTAGTGGCGGTATGTGATGTGCAGTGTGTCTGGGATGATGGGGTTAATGTGAGCCATAACCTGCCTTTAAAAACATTTCATAGCTACAGGTGTGAGTGCTACGGGGTGATAATCATTTAGACAGCTTACCTTGACATTATTGGGTACAGGGACTGTGGTTGTCTGCTTAAAACATGTAGGTATTACAGATTGGGTCAGGGAGAAGTTGAACATTTCAGTGAAGACACTTGCCAGCTGGTCAGCGCATGCTCTGAGTATGCGTCCTGGTAATCCACCTTTTGAGTGTTAACTTGTTTAAAGGTCTTACTCACATCGGCTACGGTAGCATGATTACACAGTTGTCCGGAACAGCTGGTGCTCTCACGCATGGTTCAGTGTTGCTTACCTCGAAGCGAGCATAGAAGGCATTTAGCTCGTCTGGGAGGCTCGTGTCACTGGGCAGCTAGTGGGTGAGTTTCCCTTTGTAATCCGTGATAGTTTGCAAGCCCTGCCACATCCGACGAGTGTCAGAGCTAGTGTAGTAGGGTTGGATCTTAGTCCTGTATTGATGTTTTTTCTGTTTGGTGGTTTGTCGGAGGGTGTACCGGGATTTATAAAAAGCATCTGGGTTAGTGTCCCACTCCCTGAAAGTGGTAGCTCTAGCCTTTAGCTCAGTGTGGATGTTGCCTGTAATCCATGGCTTCTGGTTAGGATACGTACATGCGTACGGTCACTGTGGGGATGACGTCGTTGATGCACTTATTAATGAAGCCGGTGACTTGATGTGGTAAACTCCTCAATGCCATCCGATGAATCCCGGAACATATCCCGGAACAATCATGGCTAGCCAGGAAAGATCTTGTCTTTTTCCCTATATAGCTCAGTGCTTTCTCCTTGGCTAAACTAGTTTAATGAGTTTACATTTTAGTCATATTTACGGATCCCATACAAGGTTGTAATTAAGGCACATGAACGTTCACATGTTCAAGAAGGCATTTCTGTTCCCCCAAAAAAACGTATATGTATTTTTTCAAACAGCCCTACTGTGAGGTAGGAACTAGCGTCAAACGCCCCCTATGAGACGTCCTGTCACACTTGGGGTGTGTGTGTGTGTTATATCATGTGACAAAGCTATAGTATATGCCATATCTGAGATATGCACATGGACACACACACACAGCCCCCTTCCCCTGTGTCTGTTTGTCTGTTTTCTAATGGCTCTACTCTGTGCATTTGCATGTTAGTGCTGCTCTCTCTCTCATTTGACTGTGTGTGTGTCTGAGGGCTGTGCATGAGCTTGTTCCTGCTAGTATGGTCGGTGGAAGGTGGGGGTGGATGAATGGAGAGATAAAAGAAGGTAGGGTGGGTGCCGGTGCAAGCATTTTCTTTAGCTGCTGCATGTAGGTGGGTGTTATAATGCAAAAGGAGGGGGTAGACAACCTCTCCTCTTTATTTTTTCTTGTCTTTTCTTGTGCTCTATTTTTCTTTGCTGCAATGTTGTGGTGTGGTGTGTTGTGTTTCTCTTCTTCTCTGCCTCTGCTGCACATGGATTGGCTCTTCTCTTGCTGTATGCGTTTGGATCGGTCCACTGTCCGTCTCTACATGGTGATTGATTCAGGTCTCCTCTGGCCCACGGATGTCGCTCCAGCCACAACAGCCCTGTCCACTCAGCCTGCAGCTCTCAGAGACTGTCCCACTCCCAGAACTTCTCTGTCTCTGTCCCTACTCTGGTCTTTACTGGTACGGACAGAGAAAAATAGCGAGAGGGAGGGAGGGAGGGAGAGCGGGAAGGCTCTTCCCTGGGAGGGAGGGAGGGAGTCCCAGAATCTCTGTGTTCATTCATGGGTCTTCACTTGTACATAGAAAGGGAGAGATTATAAAAGAGAAATAAGGAGACAGACATAGAAGAGCGAGGTAAACTGGGGGGAGAGCCAGAGCAATAGAGCATGAGACAGAGGAACTAATGGATAGCCATCGGTGAGATAGTTACCAGTCTCTCCCCCCCCAAAAAAGTCAACCTCGGAGCCCATTCTTCCTTGCCATTGGATGAGAAGATTGTCATCACCAGCCCCAAACACTTCCTCTTCCTGTGTCCCCCGCAGCCAATCATTGAGCCCCTACCCAAGCAGATCCATCCCTTCCACCTGTCCTAATTTTGCCTGATTCCGTGGAGTTTATTCCCAAAATCCGTTCTGCTCACAAAAACAACATTGGATGTTCTAAGTCCACAAAAATGTTTACACCACAACAGGAGACCACTTTTGAGGTGTGTGTAGTTACCCTTTAATGCAAGTGCGAACCAGGAAGAGACCGTTGTTTGAGTGGTGTTTCTGTAGCGCTCATGTGATTGCAGAGTTTGCAAAACAAATGGCCACTGGATTGATTTAAATTATCATGATATCATTCTGTCTGATAGGCATAGGCTACTTTTGTAGTTAACATTTAATTGAAAAGGTTTTTGGGAAAGCCTTTCCATCTCGACCTGAAGATTGTTATCATTAGCTTCATCGCCAACGGCTACACAAAGTGTAGACATACATGCGCACCGCACACAGACACACACAGACGTGCATTCCTGTGCCATTTCAGAAAGTTTCTGGGAAATACGAATCACTGATGCATTTCATTCATGTCTTATGATTAACTTGGGCAAATTAATGCATTTTCTAGTAAGTTGAATACATTTTTGAATATTCATTATATTCCGTTTTAATGTGTGGATTCTGAAATTTTGTCCGCAATGCAGATTTTTTAGGGCCCCCTAGCAATCCCTCTTAGTTCAGTTCAATCAACTATATTTGTCTCCAAGGGGCAGTCACCCGGGAGTCTGTTGGGCTCAATTCCTTTTCAATTCAGTTTATGTTGGAAGTGAATTTAAATTCCAACTCAAGAAACTACTCATCCCTTTAGTGTTGTGTTGGGTTGGCCCGTGTTGTGTGTTTCTGCCATGCTTTCCTCCTCAGTTTGATATATCTGTGTGCTTCTGTTTACGCTTCATGTGCTTGGCTTTTTAGTTCCGCAGCCCAGTCATTTGCACTCCACGCACCTCTCTCACACATACACACACGGTGAGGTGACTGATGTGTGTGTTCTCCTGGCAGGCCCGTGTTCAGTGAGGACCCAACCCACCCCCTCTCCGTCCCTCCCACCCCTCTCAGAACACTTCCTTCCTCCTCCTCTCCTCCTCCCTTCTCTCCATCCAAGCCTTGCAGTCGCCAGTCCTCCTCCTCAGACACAGACCTCAGTCTGACGCCCAAGATGGGTAAGACCCCATCACCCTCCTCACCCTTCCTCACACTCTGTCTGCTCCTTTCCTCACCCCCCACCCTGAGCCTGACTGTATTTAATTTTTCCATCCCATTTCCTTGTTTAATTGATTTATTTCAAGTCATTGTGTTAGAAACACACACACACAGCAGCTGTGGACCATACATTTCTGGTGTTGACCAAGTAATAACCCGCACACCCCCTGGGGCAGGACATGGTTCCCCATACTGGTGGAAATACACCCTAGGAACCCCCCTTCCTTCCTCTCTTCTCTACTCCCTTCTTCCTAAAGGATTTGTGTTTTCCGGTCAGGTTTAAGATCTTGTGACTTTCCTCCGCTGTCCCTTTCTTCTCTGCTTTTCTTGATGTCTTGTTTTCTCCTGTTTTCTGGCTCACCTCTCCTCTCCCCACCTGCCTCTCTGTCGCTCTCTTCTCCTCCTCTCCTCCCTCTCTCGCTTTCCTCACCTTTTTCTCTGCTCAACAGTTACCACCTCCCAAGAGAGGTTTGTCTCCCGTCCTAGGATCTTCCTCTGTCCCAGTTCCCCAGCCCTCTCCTCTGACTCCCAGCCCCTTCCTCCCTCTGGGCCAATCCTGTGCAGCCTTGTGTATGCCCCCAAGCCAACACCCTGCCCCCTCTCCCCTCTGTCCAATCAGAGGGGTATGTCTTGAGAAAGAGTAACATACAGTGAAGAGCTGATGGCAGGCAGCCTTTGGGTAGGAGAGTCATGAAGCTCTATAACAGTCCTGACAACACTCTTTTCGTAACACTATAACAGCTTGCAGGAGTCACGAAGCCCAACAACATCCTGTATAACACCTGTTACACTAAAATAGTTAAATAGCCGTTTATTATAGTCTCAGGTAGGGCACAGAGTGCAAAAGTCATGAATGTCTAAAACACCTTTTACAAACTCCCTCTATAGCCACCCCTTAGAAACCTCTATAGCCACCCCTCAGAAACCTCTATAACAGCTGTATACAGTGCGTTCGGAAAGTATTCAGACCCCTTCCTTTTACGTTACTGCCTTATTCTAAAATGGATTAAATAAATGTTTTGCATCATCAATCTACACACAATACTCCATAATGACAAAGCAATAACAGGTTTTTGGAAATTTTTGTAAAGAAAGAGAAATACCTTATTTACATAAGTATTCAGACCCTTGCTATGAGACTTGAAATTGAGCTCAGGTGCATCCTGTTTCCATTGATCATCCTTGATCTTTCTACAACTTGATTGGAGTCCACCTGTGGTAAATTCAATTGATTAGACATGATTTGGAAAGGCACACACCTGTCTATATTATGTCCCACAGTTGACAGTGCATGTCAGAGCAAAAACCAATCTGTGAGGTTGAAAGAATTGTCCGTATAACTACGTGACAGGACTGTGTCGAGGCACAGATCTGGGGAAGGGTACCAACAAGTTTCTGCAGCATTGAAGGTCCCCAAGAACACAGTGGCCTCCATCATTCTTAAATGGAAGAAGTTTGGAACCACCAAGTCTCTTCCTAGAGCTGGCTGCCCGGCCAAACTGAGCAGTCGGGGGAGAAGGGCATTGGTCAGGGAGGTGATCAAGATCCCGATGGTCACTCTGACAGAGCTCCAGAGTGTCTCTGTGGAGATGGTTGTCCTTCTGGAAAGTTCTTCCATCTCTGCAGCACTCCACTAATCTTGCCTTTATGGTAGAGTGGCCAGACCGAAGCCACTCCTCAGTAAAAGGCAGTTGACAGCCCACTTGGAGTTTTCCAAAAGGCACCTAAAGGACTCTCAGACCATGAGAAACAAGATTCTCTGATATGATGAAACTTAGATTGAACTCTTTGGCCTGAATACCAAGTGTCACGTCTGGAGGAAACCTGGCACCATCCCTTCGGTGAAGCATGGTGGTGGCAGCATCATGCTTTGGGGATATTTTTCAGCGGCAGGGACCGAGAGACAGGACAAGACGGAACAGAGCAAAGAGAGATGAGGTTGGGTGGAAAAAGGACTTGGAGTGAGAAATATATTTTGTGTCATGGGCAAGGAAACTCAAAATGGGTGATTATACTAATTAATACAAATGTTGATCCGATTGTTCAAACTGTCTAAACAGATCCTCAAGGAAGATGGATTCTTTTTTTAAAAAGTTTATTTTAAATTGGACCAAAAACAGATCTGGCTAATTAATCTATGTGGGCCAAATAATGATGATTCACACTTCTTCAAAAAAAATATAATAATCTATTGAGCTCACAAGCTACGAATGAATCTATTATTATGGTGAGAGATTAGATTACGGTTTTAAGTACACTACCGGTCAAAAGTTTGGGGTCACTTAGAAATGTTCTTGTTTTTGAAAGAAAAGCACTTTTTGTCCAATAAAATAACATCAAATTGATCAGAAATACAGTGTAGACATTGTTCCTCTGTCCATTGTCTGTGTTCTTTTGCCCATCTTAATCTTTTCTTTTTATTGGCCAGTCTGAGAGATGGTTTTTTCTTTGCAACTCTGCCTACAAGGCCAGCATCCCGGAGTCGCCTATTCACTGTTGACGTTGAGACTGGTTTTTTTCGGGTACTATTTAATGAAGCTGCCAGTTGAGGACTTGTGAGGCGTCTGTTTCTCCAGCTAGATACTCTAATGTACTTGTCCTCTTGCTCAGTTGTGCACCGGGGCCTCCCACTCTTTCTATTCTGGTTAGAGCCAGTTTGAGCTTTCCTGTGAAGGGAGTAGTACACAGCGTTGCACGAGATCATTCGTTTCTTGGAAATTTCTTGCATGGAATAGCCTTCATTTCTCAGAACAAGAATAGACTGATGAGTTTCAGAAGAAAGGTCGTTTCTGTCCATTTTGAGCCTGTAATCGAACCCACATGCTGATGCTCCAGATACTCAACTACTCTAAAGAAGGCCAGTTTTATTGCTTCTATAATCAGAACAACAGTTTTCAGCTGTGCTAACATAATTGCAAAAGGGTTCTCTAATGATCAATTAGCCTTTTAAAATGATAACTTGGATTAGCTAAACCAACGTGCCATTGGAACACAGGAGTGACGGTTGCTGATAATGGGCCTCTGTACGCCTATGTAGATATTCCATTAAATATCAGCTGTTTCCAGCTACAATAGTCATTTACAACATTAACAATGTCTACACTGTATTTCTGATTAATTTGATGGACAAAAAAAAATGTATTTTTTTCAAAAACAAGAACATTTCGAAGTGACCCCAAATTTTTTAAACGGCAGTGTACCTCAATGGATTGTAAAGGAAATCACTAGTGGGTATATGGAGGCTAAAAAACCCTGACCTTGTGAAATATACATGGAGCAGGCTTAATCAAGCTAGCCGTCTTAATTACTTCCTAGTCTCATTCTTGCTGGCATCAAAAGTTTAAAAAAGTATTAATAGGAGACCAAATGCGATCGACCCACCATCTATTTGGCCTCCTTATAACTCTTACAGAATTTTCACGTGGATGGGGATATTGTAAATTTAATCAAAGCCTATTGGTTGACATTTTGTTCTTAAAATGTCTTGCGGATCAGTGGGATGCTAGCGTCCCATTTTGAAAACTTCCGGTGAAATTGCAGAGCTCCAAATTCAAATTAAATTACTATAAATATCAAACTTTCATGAAATCACAAGTGCAATACATCAGAATAAAGCTTAAATTGTTGTTAATCCAGCCGCCGTGTCAGATTTCAAAAAGGCTTTACGGCGAAAGCAAACCATGCAATTATCTCAGGACAGCGCCAAGCACACAAATACATAACAAATCATTTTCAACCAGGGAGTTGCGACACGAAAGTCAAAAATAGCTATATAATATATGCCTTACCTTTGAAGATCTTCTTCTGTTGGCACTCAAATGTCCCAGTTACATTACAAATGGTCCTTTTGTTTGATAATGTCCTTCTTTATATCCATAAAAACTCAGTTTAGCTGGTGCGCTTCAGTCAATAATCCACTCGGTTTCCCTCCTTCAAAATGCATACAAAATGAATCCCAAACGTTACCAATAAACTTATCCAAACAAGTCAATTAACGTTTATAATCAAACCTTAGGTACGCAAATAAACGATAAAATTTAAGATGGAGAATCGTAATTGTTTTTACCGGAGAAAAATACCAAAGAACTCTCTCTCATCCACGCGCTTGGAAACACTACAGCCAAAATGGGAGCCACCTAGAAAAACTACAATTTCTGGCTCATTTTTCCAAAAAACAACCTGAAACGCTTTCTAAAGACTGCAGTTCCTAGGGCTTCCACTAGATGTCAATCGGGCACAATTTCGCCCTATTATAAAAGTGCCAGCCATTGAAATCAGTGGTAGGATGATTTTTTTGGGGGGGGGGGGTGGTTGGTTTGTCCTCGGGGTTTCGCCTGCCATTTCAGTTCTGTTATAATCACAGACATTATTTTAACAGTTTTAGAAACTTTAGAGTGTTTTCTATCCAAATCTACCAATAATATGCATATCCTAGTTTCTGGGCCTGAGTAGCAGGCAGTTTACTTTGGGCACGCTTTTCATCCAGATGTCAAAATACCGCCCCCCATCCCAAAGAAGGCAAAGGCAAAATAATTCATAATTAACTTTTTTCCTGCTCAACATAGGTACAGCAGATCCCCTTATTGTATGGGACACTTACATGTACTTTTAGAGGCCATTCAATACAATACTCATTAAAACAAAAGCAATTTAAGTCGAAAGATTAGACTAATAAAGGAAATAGGGGAAGTAACAGCGCAGGTAGATGGTAATGGAAACTGTACTATAGAGGCACAAAATAAGTTATAGGAAAAACAAAAAGACATGGAAGTACTTATTAAAGAACGATCAAGTGTAATGTATTACAAAAATAAAGCGAATTGGACGGAAAATTGTGAAAAATGCACACTTTTTATTGGATCTTCAACATAGAAATGCTAGCAAAAATTATTTACAGAAACTCGTTACAAATGGAGTCATCCATGATTCACCAAATTATATTTTGAAAGAGGAAGCAAAATATTTTAAGCATATGTTTTCTTTGTCTCCTCCATTTCCACGGAATGATGTCAACTTTATTTCCTAATAATAATAATAATAATAATAATAATAATAATAATAATAATAATAATAATAATAATAATAATAATAATGTAAAATTAACAAATTTACAGAAAGACCCGTATGAAGGCCAAGTTATAGAAGAGGAACCTTTTGAGGCAATAAAATCTTTTCAGTCTGGAAAAACACCAGGGCTTGATGGTATACCAGTAGAGGTATATCATACCTTTTTTTGATGAACCCAAGATCCATTATTAGTATGTTTAAATTAGAGACTGTCAGGTACTCAACAAGAAGGATTGATTTAATTACTACTAAAACAGGACCCTGGTGGTAAGTATAAAGATACAGTCCATTTAAAAAATCTGGAGGCCTCTTACACTTCAGTGTTGTGGTGAAATGCATAGCGCATAAAATAAAAAAGGTTTTACCAGGTATTGTTCATCCTAATCAGACAGTTTTTTTTTTTTAACATGATATATTGGAGATACTATGACAACTACAATTGAACATTATGAAACATCAAGGATACCAGTCCTGGTCTTCATAGCAGATTTTGGAAAGGCGTTTGATAAAGTACGACTAGAATTTATATATAAATGCCTGGATTACATTAATTTTGGTGAATCTCTTATTCAATGGGTTAAAGTTATGTACAGCAACCCCAGATGTAAAATAGTAAATATTGGTTACTTCTCAGAAAGTATTGAGCTTTTAAGAGGAGTAAAACAAGGCTGTTTTTTGTCTCCATATCTATTTATTATGGCCATTGAAATGTTAGCTATTAAAATTAGATCCAACAAGAACATTGACGGTTAGATATTCTAGGGATTAAAACAAAAGTGTCAATGTATGCTGATCCCTGCACAGTCTCATTGAAGATCTTGATGACTTTTTTAGCCTCTCTGGAATAAAACCGAATTATGACAAGTGTACCATATTACGTATTGGATTGTTAAAAAAAAAAAGAGTTTACACTACCTTGTAGTTTACCAATAAAATGGGCGGATGGTCAAGTAGCTATACTTGGTATTCACATCTCAAAAACTATAAATTCACTTACCAAAATCAATTTCAATAGAAAGTTAGCAAAAATAGGTAAATACTTGTCTATTCATGAAGTCGGAAGCTTACATACACCTTAAGCCAAATACATTTAAACTCAGTTTCACAATTCCTGACATTTAATCCTAATAAAAATGTCCTGTCTTAGGTCAGTTGGGACTTTATTTTAAGAATGTGAAATGTCAGAATAATAGTAGAGTGATTTATTTTTACTTTTATTTCTTTCATCACATTCCCAGTGGGTCAGAAGTTTACATACACTCAATTAGTATTTCATAGCATTGCCTTTAAATTGTTTAACTTGGGTAAAACGTTTCGGGTAGCCTTCCATAAGCTTCCCACAATAAGTTGGGTGAATTTGGGCACATTCTCAAGCAAAGCACCCCCACAACATGATGCTGCCACTCCCGTGCTTCACGGTTGGGATGGTGTTCTTCAGCTTGTAAGCCTCCCCCTTTCTCCTCCAAACATAACGATGGTCATTATGGCCAAGCAGTTCTGTTTTTTGTTTCATCAGACCAGAGGACACTTCTCCAAAAGTACAATCTTTGTTCCCATGTGCAGTTGCAAACCGTAGTCTGGCTTTTTTATGGCGGTTTTGGAGCAGTGACCTCTTCCTTGCTGAGCGACCTTTCAGGCTATGTCGATATAGGACTCGTTTTACTGTGGATATAGATACTTTTGTACCTGTTTCCTCCAGCATCTTCACAAGGTCCTTTGCTGTTGTTCAGGGATTGATTTGCACTTTTCGCACCAAAGTACGTTCATCTCTAGGAGACAGAAGGCGTCTCCTTCCTGAGTGGTGTGACGGCTGCGTGGTCCCATGGTGTTTATACTTGCGTACTATTGTTTGTACAGATGAACGTGGTACCTTCAGGCGTTTGGAAATTGCTCCCAAGGATGAACCAGATTGGGGAGGTCTGCAATTTTTTTTTCTGAGGTCTTGGCTGATTTCTTTAGATTTTCCCATGATGTCAAGCAAAGAGGCACTGAGTTTGAAGGTAGGACTTGAAATACATCCACAGGTACACCTCCAATTGACTCAAATTATGTCAGAAGCTTCTAAAGCCATGACATCCTTTTCTGGAATTTTCCAAGCTATTTAAAGGCACAGTCAACTTGTAATAATCTGTCTGTAAACAATTGTTGGAAAAATGACTTGTGTCATGCACAAAGTAGATGTCCTAACCGACTTGCCAAAACTATAGTTTGTTAACAAGAAATGAGTGGAGTGCTTGAAAAACGAGTTTTAATGGCTCCAACCTAAGTGTATGTTAACTTCCGACTTCAACTGTACTTACTAATGGCACTGCCTACTCCAGATGACTTGTTTTTTAAATCATATGAGCAAAAAAGATTTCAATTTTTTTGGAATGATATGTCAGACAAAATTAAACGTGCCTATTTATATAATGAATTTGAGTTTGGGGGGCTAAAACTATTAAGGTTTAAACCTCTCACTAAAAGCACTCATACATAAGTTATAGTTAAACCCAAAACGGTTCTCCAGTAGATTTTTAAGAAAGGCTAATCCATTGTTCAAAATTTGCCTTTATACAGATTACAACTTCTCATTAACGACTGATTGAAAATGAAATTTTGTTTAAAATATAGCCCTTTCTTAAACAGGCCATGCAACGCTGGTTACAATTTCTGTTTTATCCTCCAGAAAAGACAGGTTAAACTAAAATATACTGATTCAATAAAACATCTTTATGGATGAAAATAAAAAGGTATTATGTTTATTAATTATATTATGAATAGAAACGGAGGCAAGTGGAAACGGGAGAACGTAGGGATTTTTTTTGCCTGCCGTATATTAAAGATACAAATTGGCTGAAAGGAATTGGCATAAATAGAAAAATATACCAGATTAATTTGAGGACAAAAATGTTGACAATAGCATCATACAGGTTGCAAAATAAATGGGAAGATATTTTTGATGTACCAATTCCATGGCACATGGTTTATGAACTGGTAGAAAAAAACAACAGTTGATTCAACACTTAGTTTTTCAATGTGTGTGTGTGTGTGTGTGTGTGTGTGTGTGTGTGTGTGTGTGTGTGTGTGTGTGTGTGTGTGTCCGTGTCCGTGTGTGTGTGTCCGTGTCCGTGTCCGTCCGTGTGTGTCCGTGTCCGCTGTGGCTCAGTTGGTAGAGCATGGTGTTTGCAACGCCAGGGTTGTGGGTTCGATTCCCACGGGGGGCCATTACAAAAAAAAAAATCATGAAATGTATGCATTCACTACTGTAAGTCGCTCTGGATAAGAGCATCTGCTAAATGACTAAAATGTAAATATATAATATAGTGCATACAACAATGTCAGCTCTGTAGATTTTGCTGTGAAGAGACAGAATCACTAGATAATCTATTCTGGTATCTGAATACTTATGTAAATGTAATATCAGTTTATTTTTTTATATATTTACAAACATTTCTAAACACCTGTTTTTGCTTTGTCATGATGGTGTAGTGTGTATAGATTGAGGGTAAAAAACAATTTTTTGAATCCATTATAGAGTAAGGCTGTAATTTAAAAATGTGGAAAAAGTCAAGGGGTCTTAATACTTTCCGAAATCACTATATTTGCACACGTTTTCCAAACCACCTTAGCCCTACTTGACCTTACACCACTTAACCTGGGGTAAACTGTCCATCCCTGCTGGCATCTGGGCCTCATTGACTGCCTTGGACGACCACCTTCCCCTACCCATTTTTCCACCTCAATGTGTGGTTTATGGCATGTCCAGACCCCCACCCCTGTTTTGAGTCTATAAGGTGGCATAGTCTGCAGCCTCCCAGGCCAGGCAGAGTAGTGTACAGAGGGGATAATAAAGCAGCCATTTGGACTCTATCCTCACAGGTAGATCTATGGGAATGTTGTCATTAACAAAGATGTGGTAATTACAATGTACACTGAACAAAAATATAAATGCAACAATTTCAAAGATTTTACTGAGTTACAGTTCATATAAGGAAATCAGTCAATTGAAATAAATTAGGCCCTGATCTATGGATTTCACATGACTGGGAATATAGATACATTTTAAAAAAGAAAATAGGGGAGTGGATCAGAAAACCTGTCCGTATCTGGTGCTCAATGGATGGGTGACATGTCTGGTGAGTATGCAGGCCATGGAAGAACTGGGACATTTTCAGCTTCCAGGAATTGTGTACAGATCCTTGTGACATGGGGCTGTGCATTATCATGCTGAAACGAGGTGATGACGGTGGATGAATGGCACGACAATGGGCCTCCGGATCTTATCACGGTATCTCTGTGCATTCAAATTGACATCGATAAAATTATATTGTATTCGTTGTCCGTAGCTTATGCCTGCCCATACCACAACTCCACTGCCACCATGGGGCACTCTGTTCACATTGAGATCAGCAAAATGCTCGGCCACACAGTTGAAACCGGGATTCATCCGTGAAGAGCACACTTCTCCAGTGGCCATAGAAGGTGAGCATTTGCCCACAAGTCAGTTATGACGCCAAGACCCTGGTGAGGACAATGAGCACACAGATGAGCTTCCCTGTGACCATTTCTGACAGTTTGTGCAGAAATTCTTCGTTTGCGCAAACCCACAGTTTCACCAGCTATCCGGGTGGCTGGTTTGACGATCCCACAGGTGAAGAAGCAGAATGTGGAGGTCCTGGGATGGCGTGGTTACACGTGGTCTGCTGTTGTGAGGCCATACCTGTCACGTGGATATGCCATACCTGTCACGTGGATGGATTATCTTGGCAAAGGAGAAATGTTCACTAACAGGAATGTACATAAATTTGTGCACAACATTTGAGAGAAATAAGCTTTTTGGTGCATATGGAACATTTCTGGGTTCTTTTATTTCAGCGTATAAAACATGGGACCAACACTTAGCATGTTGCGTTCATATTTTTGTTCAGGATAGATATTAGCTAGTAGTCTAAGGGATACGATTAATATGGGATTTGCATGGTTGTCGAGGCGTTCTGGCTCACACAAGCCAAGGCCTGGCAAAGGTACTTACTTACTTCCTATGGTTTTTGAGGAATGCCTGCTGTCTGTAATGAAGTGATGTGATTGGTGAAGTGGTGTTCTCTAATCCTATCAGGGATGGGGAGTGGGATCAGCGTTGGGAAAGAGGCAGGGCCGCTGAAGACCCTCCTCAGACAGCAGGCCCAATCAGCATTGGAGCAGAGGGTACGCACACACACACACACCGTACGGCATTGTGCTGTGTGAAAGGGTAATTGTGAAGTGTGTGTGAGGGTGAAGTATGATTATGTAAGAGTGAATAATGTTCCCTTTCTCCATCCTCTTGACCACTCCTTCCTCTCAGGGAGCCTCATCCTCTGGTATATTTGTAAACACCAGGGTATGTCTCTCTTTCACACACACTCACTGTTCTGGATGCTTCTATCAAACCTGTCTTACCTGTCTGGGTTCTGCTCAGGGCTTCTACTCTTGAGTTGGGCTGTTTCTCAAAATTCTACAGTGACTTCATCTTCTCCATCTGCACTGATCTGTTAACACAGGACGGGAAGAAGCAACATGGAGGATACCTACTAGCAATATGCTTTTACCTGTCCAGTTCTGTCATTTGTCACCAGTGCAGATAGAGGAGAGAAGAAAGGTAGATAGTTGAGATGCAGCCTTAGTCCCCTGATCGATGGTAACAAGCACGCTCCACTCCGTTACCATGGCGATGTCACAATCACTCAGGTTGGGAAATTGCTGGTCTAGACCAGTATGCTGTAGCAGTTCCTCGTATGCATATCATTGGCATGGCTGAAACACACAGCCTCACT
The DNA here is from genome assembly GCF_901001165.1 of Salmo trutta. Classification (NCBI taxonomy): domain Eukaryota; kingdom Metazoa; phylum Chordata; class Actinopteri; order Salmoniformes; family Salmonidae; genus Salmo; species Salmo trutta. The sequence goes on from NC_042963.1 coordinate 31,879,045, forward strand.
CTGCATGGGGAGGTGCCGTCCCACTCACTACCCCCTCATCTGGATGACACCTGTCCTGGATCACACTTTTCACACCTGGGTTGACTATTGACCGTCACAGCAGGAGACTGACTCTGTCACACAATGCCATTTTCAATTAAACTCTGCATTGTATTACTGGTATGCTGTTATTGTATAAACGGTATATCAGGGTTATTCAAATCCAGACCACGAAGGCAGTACTGTTGGTTTTCATCCTACCCCTTCTAATCAGGGACTGATTCAGACCTCGGTGATAATCAATTAACTGAACTAACTAGCAGGGACAAAAAGCCAACCAGCAGTACTGCAGACCTCCAGACCTTGACTTGAGGCCTGTTGTATACTCTGTCTGCCTGTCATCTGTCTAGTTGTGTATCTGAGGTAGAAGAGATGAACCAACACTACCTCATTTAGCAGATTACTCTGTTGCTGCTACTAAATGAATGACATATGTTAATACTACTTTCAGTCAGTGTGGGGTTTTATCTTCTGTCTTATGCCCTTACAACCCTGCATCTTTTTTGTATGACGAGGATAGGGTTGAGCGCGCAATCCTTAATTCTACTGTTTCCATGGTAACCAGAGTTCACAGAGACAGGTTTGACCCCTAACCAGACTTTTTTCTGACCCTGTGTAATTTCAGGAGTTCCCCTTCTTCACGTTGACTTGTTTTCCCCCCGGCTTCCTGGTTCACATCGGGGGAGTGGTCAGCGCCCGCTCGGTCAAGCTGCTTGACCGCATACACAACCCTGGTGAGTTCCCTACTACTGCACGGTCCCAGCTATAGAACACAGCAACATGTTACAGGTTGTAATCCATGTTGCAGTGTAGCTTGTGTTTCCAGGCTAGTTAGATTATGACATGACCGATCACTCTTGTTAACCTCTAGGGGCTATGTGGGACGCAAGCGTCCCACCCCTGGTACACCCTATCAACAACAGGTGAAATATCAAGAGCGCCAAATTTGAAAACAATTAAATGTCATAATTCAAATTTCTCAAACATACAACTATCTTACACCCTTTGAAAGATAAACATCTCCTTAATCTAACCACGTTGTCCGATTTCAAAAAGGTTTTACGGTGAAAGCATAAAGTTAGATTATGTTAGGAGAGTACATTGACAATAGCTGTGTGTAATGTTTTGTCAATTCAAAGACAGGCGTCACCAAAAGCAGAAAACCAGCTAAAATTATGCACTAACCTTTGACAATCTCCATCAGATGACACTCCTAGGACATTGTTAGACAATACATGCATTTTTAGTTCTATCAAGTTCATATTTATATCCAAAAACAGCGTTTTACTATGGCGTTGATGTTCAGGAAATCGTTTCCTTCCAATAACCGCCAGTCAATCAGCACAACAAATTAAATAATTACTATTCGAAAACATTGGTAAAATATTATATTGTCATTCAAAGAATTATAGATTTACATCTCTTGAACGCAACCGGATTGCCAGATTTAAATATAACCTTACTGGGAAATCACACTTTGCAATAATCTGAGCACTGCGCCCAGAAAAATACACTTTGCGATACAGACTAACCGCCATGTTGGAGAGATCGAAAATACTATGTAAATAATCCATTACCTTTGATTCTCTTCATCAGATGTCACTTCCAAAGAATCCCAGGTCCATAACGAATGTAGTTTTGTTCGAAAAAGCTCATCATTTATGTCCAAAAAGCTCCGTGTTGTTAGCACATGATCTATGCCCGCCGGACTTCACTTCATGAACGAGGGGGAAAAAAATATTTAAGTTCGTTCAAACATGTCAAACGTTGTATAGCATAAATCATTACTGCCTTTTTTAACCAGAACATGAATAATATTCAAGGCGGACGATTGCATTCTCTTTTAAAACGTATTGGAACGAGAGTACCCAACATGAACCCGCGCGCCAGAGTCTAATCGGCCACCACCGTTCCATGGCTCTTGTTCGGTCAGATCTCACAGTATAAGACTCAAAACACTTTGTAAAGACTGGTGACATCTAGTGGAAGCCATAGGAAGTGCTCAACGATTAATAAGCCCCTGTGTGTTTCAATGGCATAGGCTTAAAGGTAATTCAACACATCAGGTATCCACTTCCTGTCAGAATTTGTCTCAGGGTTTTGACTGCCATGAGTTCTGTTATACTTACAGACACCATTCAAACAGTTTTAGAAAATTCAGAGTGTTTTCTATCCAAACCTGAACAATAATATGCATATTCTAGCTTCTGAGTTGGTGTAGGAGGCAGTTAAAAATGGGCACATATTTTTTTCAAAATTCTCAATACTGCCCCCTAGCCCTAAGAAGTTTTAAAGAGATGTTTGAACTCAATGGGATCATCTGTATTAAGGACCAATGAATGGCTAGAGGGGTAACACACATAGTGGGATCAGTGTGTTGATCCTATTCTGTGTGTGCTAGCAGAAATGATTTATATACATTGGTCCATTACCCCCCCCCCCCACCCGATTCTACACCCTTCTCCCCAAGTGTGTACTACTTCTCCCGAAGGGTGGAGAATGGGAATAGCCTACAGCCCATGTTTACAGCAGGTGAATCCTTCTACAGTTGCTTCCTAAAGTCTGTCTCACCATGTTCCAGAGAGAGAGAGAAAGGGAGGTTCACATTAGGCCTTCAGCCCTATAGGGAACTGCTAAGCTCTAACAACTGAGAAAGGAAAGGGAATACCTAGTCAGTTGCACAACAATGCATTCCACCGAAATATGTCTTCCACATTTAACCCAAACCCTCTGAATCAGCGGGGGGCTACCTTAATCGACGTTCACGTCGTTAGTGCCCAGGGAGCAGTTCTTGTTCTGGGTTAACTGCCTTGCTCAAAGGCAGAACGGCAGATTTTTTTCACCTTGCCAGCTCAGGGATTTGAACCAGCGACCTTTCGGTTGATGGCACGACGCCCGGGTCACTTATACCTGCCGCCCAGGTCACTGATACTGGGTCGGATTATGTTTTCATCCTCCTAATGGTTAGGATTATGGGTGGGTTAATCGGATCCTAGATCTGTGGTTACGGGGACTTCAACCTGGATCTGCTAGTTGTGTGTGTGTGTGTGTGTAATAACTTCCTCTCTGTGCTGTGTGTGTGGTGTTTGCTGCCCCCTGGTATTGAGGTTTGGTAGTGCATGGCTGGGGTGTGCTGTGGCTTGCCTGTGTTGTGTGTTGGTCTTTTGGGCTGAAGGAGGCTCTGGCCTGATGTGGTCTGTACTCCAAAGCCTAAAGGTGGCTACAAGCTTCACTCCATCGATGGACGTGCATGCATGTGCAAGGGGGCGGGGGCAGGTTTTTTTATGGGCAGCATGCACTTTTGTCCACATAGACGTTGCGTTCCACATAGAGAGGAAGTCCACCTTGTGTAGTGTATATCCACTATGGGGCTTGGAGAGCCAGAGTAGTTTACCAAGCAAGAGGGTCCGTGGCTCTCTTTGACTCTAGCTAGTAGGGATGGGCTGTATCCTGATGTTCATAACCGTCATACCGTTTCTGTACCTTACCGGAGTATACGGTATAACCTGAAGTGCACACAAGGGGCACTATACATTTTTTGGGAGATGCACAAAACGATTTAGGCAACAGGGATCTTCATCCAGGAGGGGATTGAATGTCTCTGCTGTAACCAAGAAGCTTGATCTTGACATCTAGCTACTTAGCTAGAAAGTTAGCAAACCAAATGCATAGCTGGAGCACTGCGCAGGATATCATTTATTTGACACATCTTAGGTTTCTTACAGCTTTACTTAACTTATAGTTATAAGCAGTGATGTAGCACGGGAAAAAAACAAAATATTAATATTATATATATATATATTTTTTTAAATGGTATTGACAATCATACCGTCGTTATTTTGAAATACCCCAGTATATGGTATAAACTAGAGGTCGACCGATTAATCGGAATGGCCGATTAATTAGGGCCAATTTCAAGTTTTCATAACAATCGGAAATCGCTATTTTTGGACACCGATTTGGCCGATTTAATTTTGTATTTTTTTTTAACACCTTTATTAACTAGGCAAGTCAGTTAAACACATTCTTATTTTCAATGACGGCCTAGGAACGGTGGGTTAACTGCCTTGTTCAGGGGCAGAACGATAGATTTTTACCTTGTCAGCTCGGGGATTGAATCTTGCAACCTTACTTTTAACTAGTCGAACGCTCTAACCACCTGCCTTCCATTGCACTCCATGAGGAGCCTGCCTGTTACGCGAATGCAGTAAGAAGCCAAGGTAAGTTGCTAGCTAGCATTAAACTTATCTTATAAAAAACAATCCATCAATCATAATCACTAGTTAACTACACATGGTTGATGATATTACTAGTTTATCTAGCGTGTCCTTCGTTGCATATAATCGATGCGGTGCGCATTCGTGAAAAAGGACTGTCGTTGCTCCAACGTGTACCTAACCATAAACATTAATGCCTTTCTTAAAATCAATACACAAGTATATATTTTTAAACCTACATATTTAGTTAATATTGCCTGCTAACATGAGTTTCTTGGGAAATTGTGTCACTTCTCTAGCGTTCTGTGCAACAGAGTCAGGGTATATGCAGCAGTTCGGGCCACCTGGCTCGTTGCGAACTGTGTGAAGACTATTTCTTCCTAACAAAGACAGCCAACTTCGCCAAACGGGGGATGATTTAACAAAAGCACATTTGCGAAAAAAGCACAATCGTTGCACGACTGTACCCAACCATAAACATCAATGCCTTCCTTAAAATCAATACACAGAAGTATATATTTTTAACCTTGCATATTTAGCTAAAGAAATCCAGGTTAGCAGGCAATATTAACCAGGTGAAATTGTGTCACTTCTCTTGAGTTCATTGCAAGCAGAGTCAGGGTATATGCAACATTTTGGGCCGCCGGGCTCGTTGCGAATTAATTTGCCAGAATTTTACGTAATTATGACATAACATTGAAGGTTGTGCAATGTAACAGGAATATTTAGACTTATGGATGCCACCCGTTAGATAAAATACGGAACGGTTCCGTATTACACTGAAAGAATAAACGTTTTCTTTTCGAGATGATAGTTTCCAGATTCGACCATATTAACCTCTCTGGGCCAGTGGGACGCTTGCGTCCCACCTACTCAACAGCCAGTGTAATCCCGTGGCGCGATATTCAAATACCTTAGAAATGCTATTACTTCAATTTCTCAAACATATGACTATTTTACACCATTTTAAAGACAAGACTCTCGTTAATCTAACCACACTGTCCGATTTCAAAAAGGCTTTACAATGAAAGCAAAACATTAGATTATGTCAGCAGAGTACCCAGCCAGAAATAATCAGACACCCATTTTTCAAGCTAGCATATAATGTCACATAAACCCAAACCACAGCTAAATGCAGCACTAACCTTTGATGATCTTCATCAGATGACAATCCTAGGACATTATGTTATACAATACATGCATGTTTTGTTCAATCAAGTTCATATTTATATCAAAAAACAGCTTTTTACATTAGCATGTGACTAGCATTCCCACCGAACACTTCCGGTGAATTTACTAAATTACTCACGATAAACGTTCACAAAAAAACATAACAATTATTTTAAGAATTATAGATACAGAACTCCTGTATGCACTCGCTATGTCCGATTTTAAAATAGCTTTTCGGTGAAAGCACATTTTGCAATATTCTGAGTAGATAGCTCGGCCATCATGGCTAGCCATTTTGACACCCACCAAGTTTGGCACTCACCAAACTCAGATTTACTATAAGAAAAATTGGATTACCTTTGCTGTTCTTCGTCAGAATGCACTCCCAGGACTTCTACTTACAACAAATGTTGGTTTGGTTCCAAATAATCCATAGTTATATCCAAATAGCTGCGTTTGTTCTTGCGTACAAGACACTATCCGAAGGGTGACGCGCCGGCGCGTATTGTGACAAAAAAATTCAAAATATTCCATTACCGTACTTCGAAGCATGTCAAACGCTGTTTAAAAATCTATTTTTATGCGATTTCTCGGAAAATAGCGATAATATTCCGACCGGGCGACGTTGTTTTCGTTCAAAGACTGAAAATGTAAAATGGACTTCACGTGCACGCGCCCGTTTCATTGTTCTCAGATCGACCACTATCCAAATGCGCTACTGTTTTTCAGCCAGGGACTGCAGCGTCATCATTCAACGTTCTGGCGCCTTCTGAGAGCCTATGGGAGTCTTAGAAAATGTCACGTTACAGCAGAGATCCTCTGTTTTCGATAAAGAGGCTATAGAAGGCCAAGAAATGGTCAGAGAGGGCACTTCCTGTTTAGAATCTTCTCAGGTTTTGGCCTGCCATAGGAGTTCTGTTATACTCAGACACCATTCAAACAGTTTTAGAAACTTTAGGGTGTTTTCTATCCAAATCAAACAATTATATGCATATTCTAGTTACTGGGCAGGAGTAGTAACCAGATTAAATCGGGTACGTTTTTTTATCCGGCCGTGCAAATACTGCCCCCTATCCCCAACAGGTTTTAAGGGCCTCATTGCCAAAATCCCGAAGCATCCCTTTAATGGCGAGTCCATAGCATTCTATATCTGTCTGCAAGTCTCTGTTGTGCAGTGCACTTGAGGTGATGAAGTTACACTTGTATGCAATTCACTACTAAATGTTTGCCATCAGATCTTATGACTTTCTGCCAGAAGTCAAAGAGCTCTGGATGAGTTCTGTATAGTTGCCAATTCTTCCCTGTGCTTCCTACTTGCGTTTTTTTCCCCCTCGGTCCTTTTCACATCTACTCCCTATACACATGCTGCTCTTCCTTCTGAAAAGCATGCATCCCAACTTAGTTAATTTGGACAATTTCTCTTGTTCACTTTCGCATGTATATGTCCACACTCACCAAAAGTGACATTCGGTAGCTACTAGCTATGCCGGTAATACCGTAAATCCCGGGATGAGAGAAGGACGGTTTGACGATATGAAAATGTTGAGCCTACCATTCGGGTTCACTCGGGTCTATCAGCTATAGTTACATAGACCCGATGACAATCAAGACCTGACCCGAGGGAAAAGTTAACATTTTGAGCCCGGACCCGGTCGGGTAGGGGTGGACCCATAAACTTCAAGGCCGGGCAGATTAATATTTCTCACTCGGAATTTCTTCCATCCAGAAAAGAGCGGATTTCACATGTTCAAACTAGTTCTGCTAAGCGTCACATATGGCTGTGGCGGTCATGAAATTTCATCAACCGGTGATTGTCAAGCAAATAACTGTCGGTCTCACAGTAATTTACCGTTAATTAACAAACACATTTAGCATCTCCTGGCTTCCACACAACCTACAAGCCACTGATGCTGACCTTTGGAACATCTACATTTTAAAAAGTCTAATAAATCAATGTAATATAGCCTACACCTTCACAATAAATCCATTATTTATTTTAGACAGGTCTAAAGAAGCATGATATGAAGAAAATGTACTCCATTTCAGAAGAACAATACTCTGAGTTGTCCTTATGTTAGGTTGGCTACACTAGTTATTTTAGCAGACAAGATTTACTTCGAATTCCGTGGCATTATTTTATGGTATGAAGAATACAATTGAACAAAGCTGGGGGGGGGGATGGCAACGAGACCCGTAACATCACTCATGCAAATTATAATAGTGATAAAGTAACAGTGAGAACAAATAACCATAGACAACTTAAATCTACCGTCAAAACTATTGGTTTATTTCTAAACACACGGTAATGGGGTGTGAGAAAAGGGACTGAGCTGGACCCAAGGAAAGAAACAATCCAAAAACACCCCTAAGCTAGACTAGCCTATTTCAATAACAGCTAGCTAACTAACCAAAAATACAGTGGGTGGTCCGGCCAGTTCTAACTAGGGTATTTAGACAACAATTACCTACAGGTAGTGTATGCACATGGGCGACTTGTCTTGGTACCCCTTTTAACACTAACAAACAAACAGTCATGCACCACAACAAAACAATACTCACAGGTACCGGACAACTGTGACATGTATGGGCAAAACAAACGAGTGATCTGCATACAGAGCGAGAGCTTGAGACACAGAGAGATCGAGCTCACAGAGAGAGATTGACTGGGGGTTTTAAACCAAGGGAAAGGGATGTGATAGGGTAATGGAAAAGGAGCAGGTGTCTTCTGATTGGGGAATGATGATTGCCACCTGTGAGGAGGAGAAGGAGAGAAAAGAAATACACATACAGGATACACACTACCTGTATCCGTAACACCGACACATCGGGGATGCAACTGTGCACGTCTTTATCCAATTCCGAGGTGCATATTGAAGATATTGGAAGAACTGTCCACATGTACCTTTCGTCAGCCAACAAGATGAGTAGGCCTAACAAACAGCAAAAGCACTAGCCTATGTCAATCTACTATCCCCCATAGTGCAAAGGTCGACCTATTCCATTCTGTGCGAGAAATTGACTTTGTAAACATAGTCTGGGACAGTTGTGGGATGTGATAGATCCCAAATTAATACAGCCATTAGCATCCACTTTTTTTTTACACAATGTGGCTGACGCAACAGATTAGAATGTTTAGCTTAAAATGTTTATAAACTATTAGGCTATTTCTTCACATAAGCTCAGCAATGCACACATGGTAGTAGGCTATAAGCGCGTATGTTCCATTAGTGGAAAACACCATTATCAAAAGTGACCGCAAATGCAATTATGCATGTAATGCTTTTATTATAAAGGTGCATATTTATGGTGAAAATGATCTTCCCCAAACTTGAAACACTCGCTGCTTATGTTTGCCATTTAGGCAATACACCCCTTATAAAATGAATCAATGTGCTTAATTGTACGACGTTATTTGGCCACTTTAGTTGTGATACAAACCTTATTAAAACATATAGGCCTATGGCCTAGGCTACATGAAGTGTGCGATGATTCAAAAAAGTCGCAAAAAATATATAATTCACAAGTGATAATATATTATTCACAAGTGATAGGCTAATATTGTCACTCATCAGACTATTCTTGATTTTATCTTGTCTTTACATTCAGTGCCGGTCAAAAGTTTGGACACACCTACTCATTCAAGGGTTTTTCTTTATTTTTACTATTTTCTACATTGTGGAATAATAGTGAAGACATCAAAACTATGAAAAAACATATGGAATCATGTAGTGTTAAACAAATCAAAATATATTTTAGATTTTAGATTCTTCAAAGTATCCACCCTTTGCCTTGATGACAGCTTTGCACACTCTTGGCATTCTTTCAACCAGCTTCATGAGGAATGCTTTTCCAACAGTCTTGAAGGAGTATGCTGAGCTCATGTTTGCTGCTTTTCCATCACTCTGCGGTCCAACTCACTACAAACCATCTCAATTGGGTTGAGGTCAGGTGATTGTGGAGGCCAGGTCATCTGATGCAGCACTCCATCACTCTCCTTGGTCAAATAGCCCTTACACATCCTGAAGGTGTACGTTTCATCTATGCACTTAAATAGCGAATGGAGGACACTTTTCGCCGTGTTTTATTTTCATGCCAGCCAGGTAGGCTATACTCCTGTTGTAAATACAAGCAATGTGCTTAACTTCTCTGGGATATGTGGGGCGCTAGCGTCCCACCTCGACAACAGCCCGTGAAATTGCAGGGCGCCAAATTAAAATTAAAATTCCTCAAACATACAAGTATTATACACCATTTTAAAGATAAACTTCTTGTTAATCCAACCACAGTGTCCGATTTCAAAAAGGCTTTACGGCGAAAGCATACATTGCGATTATCTGAGGACAGCGCCTAGTCACAAAAAAAACATACAGCCATTTTCCAGCCAAAGAGAGGAGTCACAAAAAGCAGAAATAGAGTAAAATTAATCACTAACCTTTGATGATCTTCATCAGATGGCACTCATAGGGCTTCATGTTACACAATACATGTATGTTTTGTTCGATAAAGTTCATATCCGTCTCAGTTTACATTGGCGTGTTATGATCAGAAATGTTTTGCCTCCAAAACATCCTGTGATTTTGCAGAGAGCCACATCAATTTACAGAAATACTCATCATAAACGTTGATGAAAGATACAAGTGTTTTACATAGAATTAAAGAGACACTTCTCCTTAATGCAACCGCTGTGTCAGATTTCAAAAAAGCTTTACGGCAAAAGCACACGATGCGATTATCTGAGTACAGCGCTCAGCCACCAAAACAAGCCATACAGATACCCGCCATGTTGTGGAGTCAACAAAAGTCAGAAATAGTATTATAAATATTCACTTACCTTTGATGATCTTCATTGGAATGCACTCCCAGGAATCCCAGTTCCACAATAAATGTTTGTTTTGTTCGATAAAGTCCATATTTATGTCCAAATACCTTCTTTTTGTTCGCGCGTTTATTTCACCAATCCAAATGCACAAGGCGCATGCACTAAGTCCAGACGAAAAGTCAAAAAAGTTCCATTACAGTTCGTAGAAACATGTCAAATGATGTATATAATAAATCTTTAGGATGTTTTTTATCATAAATCTTCAATAATATTCCAACCGGACAATTCCTTTGTCTTTAGAAAGGAAAGGGAACGGAGCTTGTGCGCGATCAACAACTCAAGGCTTTCAGCCAGACCCCTGGTTCAAACAGCTCTTATTGGCTCCCCTTTCACAGTAGAAACCTGAAACAACGTTCTAAAGACTGTTGACATCTAGTGGAAGCCTTAGAAAGTGCAATCTGACCCCATTTACACTGTATATTGGATAGGCAATCACTTGAAAAACTACAAACCTCAGATTTCCCACTTCCTGGTTGGATTTTTCTCAGGTTTTCGCCTGCCATATGAGTTATGTTATACTCACAGACATCATTCAAACAGTTTTAGAAACTTCAGAGTGTTTTCTATCCAAATATATATTAGCTTCTGGGCCTGAGTAGCAGGCAGTTTACTCTGGGCACGTTTTTCATCCGGACGTGATAAATACTGCCCCCTATCCCAAAGAAGTTTATATTAAGAAAGTTGAGAAATAAATATTGTAGGCTTAGCCTATAGGAAGCTGATCCTCCTCTTTTTACTAGAGACCATCACTCTGTTTTCTTGCGCAATTGCATAGCCTATTGAAAGGTTGAGCAACATGAGTTCATGGGCTCTCATGAAGTGTTTGATTACATTTACATTGATGTCAGTGATTAGAGGGACAATAGTGTTGAGTACCAGGCAGTTAGAAAGTTTGGTAGGCTACTAATGACCATCAGCAGCATCAGCGCTAGGAGAAGCCTTATTACCGTGACTAAACGGTCACGTGGAGTTTGACTGCCTTCCTGACTCGTCAGCGCCGGTGTAGCGGTAATACAGTAACCGCAACAGCCCTAATCACAAACACACACACACTGAAAAAATAACTTCTCCTTCAACGTCAACAAAACAAAGGAGTTGATCGTGGACTACAGGAGACAGCAGAGAGTGCGCACCCCCACCACATCGACGGGGCTACAGTGGAGAGGGTCAAAAGCGTGCACATCACTGACTACCTGAAGTGGTCCCTTCACACAGACCGTGGGACTTCTTCAACGGTATCGTTGAAGGGTACGGCAATTGCACCATCCACAACTGCAGGGCTCTCCAGAGGGTGGTGCAATCAGCCCAATGCAGCCCGATGATGAGCCTTTTAGGGCCTTGTTTGTCTGAGTACTAGTGTTGCCCAGTATACCGAAACCTCTGTACTTTTTCGATACTAGATCATGAAAAACGGTTTGATACTAGAATTATTTTTGGTACTTCTGTCAATTGTATCTCACGGATCAAGCCTGTCTCACAGATCAAGCCTGTCTATCAGCTCAGCCGACCCTTTATTATAGTGCGCACCGGCTACATCATGTTAGCTCCCCATTCATGCTACACATAAGTTAGCACACTTGAATAATGCGACACGGCATGTAGAAATGTTGAAACTGTTAACTACTGTCCATACAGGCTAGAACACTTTACAATGGAAGAAGATACCGGTAGCTTCCAGCTTTGTAGGTAGCCTAAAGTCCGGCAGATGGCGATATTGAGTTGTTTAATCTTACCGTCCAAACGCATTGTATGCAGCCGGCAATACATTCATATCCCTGGTGGACCGGTTTGTTTCTCGCCCCCACCTCAACTGACATTTTTACCCTGCCTCCACCCCAATGGACATTTATCGTTGCCACAGTTGTTAATATGTATATATTATTATTTTTGGTTTACTTAATTTTGTCCTTCATTGTTGGAGCTCAAGATTTTCACCAAACCCTGTAATTACATCTGCAACCCTGTACATGTGACTATTAAACTCTCTAATCTCTCATTTCAGACCTTAAACATTTTCCATTAAGGCTGCATAGGCTTCGATATCCTCCTTAAATTGATTTAATGGTGAGAAGGCAGGACAAAAATGGGGAAAATATGCGTACTTATGAAAAACCATTTTCCAACACCTTGCTAGCGTGGCTAAATGCTAATCACGGATGGTGTATATCGCGTTCAGCCAAGCTCAATAACTCAATGCATGCACACACTCCTATTGAATATGTATTCGCCTGTATTGTGGATAGGCCTAGGCTACGTCTTGATTTACCCAGTTTTGATTTATCGTTAAAATAAATTATTATGTAGTTAGGTTAGTAAAAAAAAGTCAAATTGTGATTCATTAATGCATACATGGCTGTCTTTGAAAAATGTTGATGCAAAAGGTTTTCAATGTAATGATATTGAACTCAAAAGTTGCCCAGAGCAGAGGCTGAGTTGTTCGTTCTGTGACTTTGGCTAATATGCCTTCTTTTTTTGCAGTGGTATTGAGTATTATGATGGTAACAAACACTGTGATACTAAACCTGGTATTGGTATCAACGTAAAAATTCTGGCATCGTGAAAACACTATTGAGTATTGTGGGAGCGGTAGATGTGGCTTTGGAACAAGAGGTGAAGTGCAGTGGAAGAGAAGTTGTCTGTCAGACTCTCGTTTGTCTTTGCTTATTTGAACTGGTTTTGCCATAATATGGACTTGGTCTTTTACCAAATAGGGCTATCTTCTGTATACCACCACTACCTTGTCACAACACAACTAATTGGCTCAAAGAGTCTTTCTGGGTAAATCTCTAAGAGCTTTCCACACCTGGATTGTGCAACAGTTGCCTATTATTCTTTTCATAATTCTTCAAGCTCTGTCAAATTGGTTGAGGATCATTGCTCGTCAACCATTTTCAGGTCTTGCCATAGATGTTCAAGTAGATTTAAGTCAGAACTGTAACTCGGCCACTCAGGAACATTCACTGTCTTCTTGGTAAGCAACTCCAGTGTAGATGCGGCCTTGTGTTTGAGTTGATTGTCCTGCTGAAAGGTGAATATGTCTCCCAGTGTCTGTTAGCAAGCAGACTAAACCATGTTTCCCTTCAAGGATTTTTTGTGTGTTGGCCAGTGACAAAAAAAATCTAAATTTAATCAATTTGTAGGCTGTAACACAACAAAATGTGGATAAAGTCTAGGGGTGTGAATACTTTATGAAAGCAGTGGATCTGCTAGTGCATGCCTCTTCTCGTTCTCACCTCTTTAGGCTATACCTCTCTCCCTCCTCTAATTCCACAGCATCTCTCTTGGATCATTCTTCTTCTCACCCTATCTGCTTTTCTCTCCCTCTCTCTGCTAGGCTCTGGTATTGACTCAGTGGTCTGTCTTTGCAATGACTGTGGTGCTGTTGTCTTGTGTTGTAGTTTGTATCTTCTCTTTTTCTCTCTCTTTCTGTACTAATGGTGTGTGTTGTTCTGGCCCAGTGTTGGGTAACACACGCTCTTACAAACTGCTAGACTGGAATAGTGTTGCTGCAGGTACCTCCCTCCTCCTACTGGTTTCACACACTGGAGACATGGCAGCTCACTGACACACACACACACACACACACACACACACACACACACACACTATGGGTGTGCAAACATCTTGTTAAACCTCCAGGCTAAATCTCTGTCAGTGTTTTGGTGCAGTAGTCACTAGCCAATCTTTCACTGAGCTGCCATCTCTCTCTTGTCTTTGTGTGTGTGTGCAGAGCATGTGCTACCCCCTCCCCTCCCCCGCCTGGTTAGCCCACACTACCAGGCTGCTCCTGCTATGGCAGTCTGTGACGCAATGCATCCCTAATGCTCCCCTAACCCAGCAAAGCATCTGCATTGTGGACAAACCTGTCCAGGTTCACACAAAGATAGACTGGGCATGTGCATATCATCCCTGGCTTCCACTGGGCCGTATTCATACAGGGAGGGGGGAAGAGACAAGAGAATGGAGGGGGGTACAGGAATGGAGGGAGGGAGTGCAACGGAGAGTAGTGTAGTGAGATCAAGACAGGGCTGAGGTGGTTTAGACTCTGTGATGAATGAATATGGCCCTCCTCTGCTCATGAGCGTGCACATGTTCATGAGCTCGCCCATGCGCGTGCACGTTATGTGAGCGTCCCTATGAGACATGCTGCTTCTTTTGGAGAGGACGCTGCTCTGGTTCTGTTACGCCTGATCCATCCATCTTCCTCCCGTTCTCTGTTTTTCTCTTTCTCTCTCCCTTCCTTCCTCCCATTCTCTCTCTTTCTCTCTCTCGCTCTCTCTCTCTCTGTGTGTGTGGGCATGTGGCCTGTCCAAGGAGGAATGGCGTGGACCAATGGTCATTATTAAGGACCATGGTTCAGCCTCCACCAGGTGTCCCTCATTTAAATATGATGAATGCTCTGAGATGGTCTCCTCTCCTCCTCCTTTCCTGGCCTTATGTGAAGCCAGGGTTGTGTTCAGGGGGCACAGAACCTGGAGATAACGTTTTGAAACAGGAAGGCACTTCCTGAACTTGTCCAGTAAGAATACTCTTATTCGTTTTCCATTTTCAAAATGTTTAGCTTTGGTGTGCCCTACTGAACCTCTCCCGTTATGGGCATGAAGGTAAGGAGATGCAGGGGACTTGGGACGCCACCCCATTACTCCACCCACTAGATCCCTGTCTTCCTGTGATTGGCTGGCCTGGAGATAATGCTATAGGAGATGAGAACAGCCCAGACACTAACTAAACACCTTCATTGTCTTCATATTTGTCATCAACATCATGTTCACTGTGTTACAAACTGATAGTTGGCTAAGTGGTATCTGCTTGCTATGATGCCCCTTTTAGCCCAATCAGCTAAATGTGTCAGTTGATTCTCTGTTGGTCAGACAGACAGATCTATTTGCTGATAGTCACTAGTTTCTAATAGTCAGTTGTTTCCGATAGTAGCTAGTTTCTGTTAGTAGCTAGTTTCTGTTAGTAGCTAGTTTCTGTTAGTAGCTAGTTTCTGTTAGTAGCCAGTTTCTGTTAGTAGCCAGTTTCTGTTAGTAGCCAGTTTCTGTTAGTAGCCAGTTTCCGTTAGTAGCTAGTTTCTGTTAGTAGCTAGTTTCTGTTAGTAGCTAGTTTCCGATAGTAGCTAGTTTCTGTTAGTAGCTAGTTTCCGTCACTAATTTCTGATAGTTTCTTCTAAAAGTTTGTTTGCGATAGTCAGTACATTTTTGAAAGTTGTCAGTTTCTAATAGGTGCTAGTTTCTGATGGTCAGCTAATTTCTGACAGTCGCTAGATTCTGGTAGACATACAGTCAGTCAGGTAGCCAGCCTGTGCGTGTGTGTCGCTATGTATGTGTGACTGTGTGTATCTGTGTATGACGGTGTGTGTGTGTGTGTGTGTGTGTGTGTTGCAGACGAGCCAGAGACGAGGGACGCGTGGTGGGAGGAGATTCGTCAGGAGATCAAGTCTCATGCCAAAGCTCTGGGTTGCCATGCTGTGGTGGGATACAGCGAGAGTACCACCATCTGGTACATTACACACACCATACTTATACTCACACAATACTAAGACCAAAGCTCTATTTCAAAGTCTGTTTGATGGGCAAAGAAAGTGTTGTAATTGTATGCTAATTTTAACATCCCTATATCACCCTCTTCTCCCCTCCCCCCTCCGCCCACAGTGAGGAGGTGTGTATCCTGTCTGCGTCGGGCACGGCGGCCATGTTGAATCCCAGGTTCATGCGCGAGGGCTGTTTGGACGCCGGCGGCAGCGACCACAGGTTGTCACGGCAAACACCCCTCGGCATGGTTGGGTCGGAGAGGGGAGAGGGGGAAGCTAGCTCAGCTTGGCTGGGGTAGGAACACACACATACACACACACTGTGTTGGATGGGTGTTAGTGTAGGGGTGAGAGAACTTGAGTGGCCAGGAGGGTTTTGGACTAATTAACCTAGTCATGGGTTGCTTCTAAATGGACAGTGGTGTAATGAGGCAGCAAGTAGCCTAGCGGTTAAGAACGTTGGGCCAGTAACCGAAAGGTCGCCGGTTCACCAAGCTGACTAAGTGGAAATATTGCCGATGTGTCCTTGAGCAAGGCACTTAACCCTAATTGCTCCTGTCGCTCTGGATAAGAGCATCTGCTAAATGACTTAATGTAAAATGTTAATGAATGAATGAACTTCATAGCTTTTTAGCATACTTTCTGAGCAGTGTGTGTGTATTCCAGGTTTGATGATGCGTCACCCCCTAGCTGCGGATTTTGTCACATCCCATATGATGAGTTCAACATGCCGTTCCCAGCTCAGCTCACATACTGCTACCACTGTAGGAGACAGAAGGTCCCTGACGTGCTCTTTACTACCATAGACCTACCTGCTGAGGCTGCTGTTACTGGGAAGGGCTGCCTCATACAGGCCAGGTAACGCACACACTACCACTACAACCATATATCCTGTCTTTGTGTCTGTGTTGTTCCTCTAAACTGTTTCCTATGAAGAAGGTGGCCCAGGGAGGTGTGTGTGTAATGTTGTGTTATATTGCAGGTTGTGTCGTACCAAGAAGAAGGCCCAAGGGGAGGTGAATGCCACAGCTATCTCTAACCTACTCCCCTTCATGGAGTATGAGCTCCACACCCAGCTGATGAACAAACTGAAGCTGCGCTGCATGAATGCTCTGTTTGGGCTCCGCATTCAGATCAGTGTGGGAGAAAACATGCTCCTAGGACTAGCTGTAAGTCCTGTGTTTGAGTGTGTGCGTCTGTGTGACCCTCTCCTCATGTCTGCTACAAGGTGTGTTTCTGACATGTGTGTGTTTCTGTCTCTCTCTCTGACGTGTGTGTGTGTGTGTGTGTGTGTGTGTGTGTGTGTCCAGTCTGCAACGGGTGTGTACCTGTCAGCTCTGCCAGCTCCAGGTGGTATCCAGATAGCTGGTAAGACCCCCAGTGACCTGAGCTACGACCAACACATTTCAACCATGCATAAACGCATCAACGACACCATCGCCATGAACAAGGAGCTCTACAACATACACCCCCCGGTGAGAGAGAGACAAACACACACACAAGTCTGTGTGGAACATCATACTTCATTCCTCTCTGTGTCTTTCTCTGGTTATTAAGAAGTTATTCACGTTGGACCCTGAGGCGTTCACCGCCTGAATACAGTACTAGCATGCCCAATTAGAGTGATGCATGGCACATTAGCCTCTATTAATCACAGCTTTATATGAATACCTCACCCTCTAAAATCACAGCTCTATCTCAGTACACCCACTCTAGAATCACAATATATGAGTAGTCCTACAATTACAGCTGTATGAGTATCACAGCTTGACAGTAAATGTGTACACTCTAAAATCACAGCTCTGTCTAAGTACAGTCTAGATTCACAGCTCTAGGATAGTCTAGATTCACAGTTTTAGGATAGTCTAGAATCACAGCTCTATGTGAGGACACTATCACACACACATTCAAATGTGTGTGTGATTATCACTAATATAGAAACGCACTCTGATGATTGCACAATATTGGGTGTGGGTAGAATTGGGTGTGATAAGGAATGACCTACTTCTACTTAGTGTGAGGTTTGGACTGATGGTGTTTCTATGGGACTGTAACTAACTCAGCGGCTCACAACGCGGACAGGGATGGTCAGACTCACACACATATTGTTGAGTTGTTGTTATTGTTGTTGTAGGAGTGTATAGAGGAGGTGGTGGGGTCTCCTATCCCTGACAGACAGCGGTCCAGACTGTTCAGGTCTACCTCTGAGAGTTCAGATGAGCTGTCTGAACTAGACCTGTCCCACGGCAAGAAGGACGCCTTCGTACTGGAGGTACGGTTGGCTGTGTGTACTGTGCTGTAGGGGTGTGTGTTATGTTGGATGTGTAATTGTACTATATGATCTGTATAGGATCTCAAAAAACAAATAAAGTAACACCTCACGGCACAACACCTATCCACCATGTGACCTACTTGTTGTGTGTATGTACTGACATGTATGTGTAACTGATAGATGCACACACACACTACATGTTCATGTTTTTAAATGTATGGAAATTGTAAAGTCTTTTGTCATAATGTATTTTTGGTTATGTGTTGGACCCCAGTAAGACTAGCTGTACCATTGGCGTTGGCTAATGGAGATCCTAATAAATCACATCAAATCTGTGTGTTAATGCTTTTCTTCTCATGTCTTTAGATTGATGACACTGATGCAGTAGAGGACATCCAATCCCTACTCACTGATGCCCCCATGCCTGCAGGTACACACACACACACACACACACACACACACACACTGTTCTACTAGAAATGTTTTAAGATGTCCGTCCATCTACCTGTCTCTCTCTTCAGGGTTCTACAGCTGTAACACAGAGGTCATGCCTGGGATTTACAACTGGACTTCAGGGCTACAGGTCAGACTCACACACTGAAACACTGCTACTACTACCACTACTACTGTACTTCTACTACTACTACTACTACTACTACTACTACTGCTCCGCACAACTGGCCCAGCATCGTCCGGGTTTGGCCCGGGTAGGCTGTCATTATAAATAAGAATTTGTTCTTAAATTACTGTACTACTACTACTACTACTACTGTACTACTACTACTACTGTACTACTACTTTACTATTTCTATTACTACTACTACTACTGTACTACTACTACTGTACTACTTCTACTACTACTACTACTACTACTTTACTACTTCTACTGTTCTACTTCTACTTTGCTACTTCTACTACTTTACTTCTACTACTACTGTACTACTTCTATTGCTACTAGTGTACTACTACTGTATTACTAATAATGCTGTACGAGTGTACTACTTCTACTACTACTGTTCTACTACTACTACTGTTCTACTACTACTGCTGTTCTACTACTACTACTGCTGTTCTACTACTACTACTGCTGTTCTACTACTACTGTTCTACTACTACTACTGCTGTTCTACTACTACTACTGCTGTTCTACTACTACTACTGCTGTTCTACTACTGCTGTTCTACTACTGCTGTTCTACTACTACTACTGCTGTTCTACTACTACTACTGTTCTTCTACTACTACTACTACTGTTCTTCTACTACTACTACTACTGTTCTACAACTACTACTGTTCTACTACTACTACTGTTCTACTTCTACTACTAGTACTACTGTTCTACTACTACTACTACTACTACTACTGTTCTACTTCTACTACTACTACTACTGTTCTACTACTACTACTACTACTGTACTACTTATACTGCTATTGTACTATTACTACTATTCTACTGTTCTACTACTGTTCTACTACTACTACTGTACTAGTTCTACTGTTCTACTACTACTGTTCTACTACTGTACTACTACTACTGTTCTACTTCTACTACTACTACTGTTCTACTGTACTACTACTACTACTGTACTACTACTGTTCTTCTACTGTTCTACTACTACTACTACTGCTGTTCTACTTCTAGTACTGTTCTACTACTACTACTACTACTGTACTACTTCTACTACTACTACTACTGTATTACTTCTACTACTACTGTCCTACTACTACTACTACTGTCCTACTTCTACTACTACTGTTCTACTACTACTGTACTAGTTCTACTACTACTGTACTAGTTCTACTACTACTACTACTATTATTCAACTACTACTACTGTACTCCTTCTACTACTGTACTACTACTACTACTGTTGTACTACTACTACTACTGTTGTACTACTACTACTGTACTACTGTACTACTTCTACTACTACTACTACTACTACTGTTGTACTACTACTACTACTGTTGTACTACTACTACTGTACTACTTCTACTACTACTACTACTACTACTGTTGTACTACTACTACTGTACTAGTTATACTACTATACTAGTTCTACTACTACTATTATTCTACTACTACTACTTTACTCATTCTACTACTGTACTACTACTACTGTTGTACTACTACTACTGTACTACTACTACTGTTATACTACTACTACTGTACTAGTTATACTAGTACTACTATACTAGTTCTACTACTATTATTCTACTACTACTACTGTACTACTTCTACTACTGTACTACAACTACTGTTGTACTACTACTACTACTACTGTTCTACTACTACTGTTCTACTTCTACTACTACTGTACTACTGTACTACTACTGTTCTTCTACTGTTCTACTACTACTACTACTACTGCTGTTCTACTTCTAGTACTGTTCTACTACTACTACTACTACTGTACTACTTCTACTACTACTACTGTATTACTTCTACTACTACTACTACTACTGTCCTACTACTACTACTACTGTCCTACTTCTACTACTACTGTTCTACTACTACTGTACTAGTTCTACTACTACTATACTAGTTCTACTACTACTACTATTATTCTACTACTACTACTACTGTACTCCTTCTACTACTGTACTACTACTACTACTGTTGTACTACTACTACTACTACTGTTGTACTACTACTACTGTACTACTGTACTACTTCTACTACTACTACTACTACTACTACTACTACTGTTGTACTACTACTACTGTACTAGTTATACTACTATACTAGTTCTACTACTACTATTATTCTACTACTACTACTTTACTCATTCTACTACTGTACTACTACTGTACTACTACTACTGTTATACTACTACTACTGTACTAGTTATACTAGTACTACTATACTAGTTCTACTACTATTATTCTACTACTACTACTGTACTACTTCTACTACTGTTCTACTACTACTACTACTGTACTACTTCTTCTACTACTACTACTGTACTAGTTCTACATTTTACATTTACATTTTAGTCATTTAGCAGACGCTCTTATCCAGAGCGACTTACAGTAGGGAATGCATACATTTCATACATTTTTTTAAACTTTTTTTTCTTCTACTACTACTACTATACTACTACTACTACTATTCTACTACTACTACTACAATACTAGTTTTACTACTATTCTACTACTACTACTACAATACTAGTTCTACTACTACTACTATTATTCTACTACTGTACTAGTTCTACTACTACTGTTGTACTACTACTACTGTATTACTTCTACTACTACTACTATTATTCTACTACTGTTCTACTACTACTACTACTAGTAGTAGTACTACTCCTTCTACTATTGTACTACTACTACTACTGTTCTACTACTGTACAACTTTTACTACTACTGTACTACTACTACTACTACTTTTCTACTACTACTGTTCTACTACTACTACTATACAACTACTATTGTTCTACTACTACACAACTTCTACTACTACTACTACTACTACTACTACTACTGTTCTACTTCTACTGTGCTACTTCTACTACTTCTACTACTGTACTACTTATTCTATTGCTACTAGTGTACTACTACAGTATTACTACTAATGCTGTACGAGTGTACTACTACTACTTGGCTATTACTACTACTGTTCTACAGGTTATTGAGAGATTATATGTTTATATTTTGTTCTTTGCCAACCCCGCCCCCAGATGTTTACATCTGTCAGGGTCTACAGACTCAATAATGCCAACCTGACCAACCAGGGCCTCAACAAGATCTTCACTGACCTCTGTGAGAATTTACTCAAGGTAAGACCACACACACACACACACACACACAATGGGGATACGCTGGTCAAGCCCAAGCATTGGTGTTCCTCTTACTTAATCTACGTAATCTTTAACTTCTGTATTAATTGAACTGTCTGCTTTTTATTTGTGTGTGTAGAGTCTATACTTTAAGTTACGTTCCATGATCCCCTGCTGTCTATGCCATCTCAACTTCACTGTAGCTGTACCAGAGGAAGAACTCATACAGGTGAGAAGACACACACCTAAGCACACCTCTCCTATTTTGTCCATCTTTCCTAAAAACATTTTGATCAGTATTAGAGCTGGGAATTGCCAGGGACCTCACGATACGATATTATCACGATACTAAGGTGCTGATACGATATGTATTGCGATTCTCACGGTTTTATATGTATTGCGTTTCGATAATGGTGTTTTATTGATTTGATGTTCCAACATATTGCTCACTATGCGTCTGCTGCAGAGAGACGAGAGAGCATGAGAAAATGAGTTTTGATCAGTCAGGGAAATGAGTGCTGAAAACATGTTGGCTCACTATTTAAAAAGAAGATGGAGAATAAGCTATATTCCTCTAACTCAACGCTGGGCCTCGAAGCTAGTTTCACTGCGTTTTTTAATTGTTCCCCTCTAATCCTAGACTGATTTCAACCTGGGACACCAGGTGGGTGCAATTAATTATCAGGTAGAACAGAAAACCAGCAGGCTCCAGACCTTGTAGGGTCAGAGTTGAATAATCCTGGATTTAGGGCTGGGCAATATATCAAATTAATTCGAATGTAAGTTTGTGTGCAATATTCCAAATGCCTGTATCGCAAGAATCAAGTTTTTGTTATTTTCCGGGGGGTTTTTTAGCATTTATGTCCGCTTGTTCTCATGTTGTATTTTTGGTTTCGTCTCATTCACTCCTCTTGTGTTGTGTGCACCTTCCCATTTACACTAGATATCTGTATATAATGATGAAGTGCATGTCTCCTGCAATGGCCTTATTTTGGACAAGATTTTAGCGAGAGTGAAACCTTTCGCCACAGACAGAACAATGAGACAGATATTTCACTGGATGTATAAATATGAAGCATCTGGCCGGCGTTTCCACTAGTGAGAGGAAGCCCAGTGGCCAGCAGTGAAAGGAGATGGATTTTGGCCGACATTCTGTTAATTTTCTCATCGATTAAACATTTGATCTCAAT
This sequence comes from Salmo trutta, assembly GCF_901001165.1. Classification (NCBI taxonomy): domain Eukaryota; kingdom Metazoa; phylum Chordata; class Actinopteri; order Salmoniformes; family Salmonidae; genus Salmo; species Salmo trutta. The sequence goes on from NC_042963.1 coordinate 31,902,128, forward strand.
ACAGTTTTCTGTTCCCAAAACTAGAATCTGTTTTGAACAGAGGGGACTAAGTAGAGTAGACTTTGCCCTTTGTTACAGTTTTTTAAAATCGCGTCGTTTAGGAGTGCAAAGGCGAATTGAGTTATTGTACACGCGCTTCACAGAGTAGGCGTTCCCTAACGGAAATATGCAGATGTATGCTAGAACAGGCAAATAGGATCTCGCTAGCTCGTGCTTGGTCTGCCCACCTCCTTGCTTGTTTTGCCCACTATTACTCATTTGTTCTCATTGGAAACGACAGACTGTGGTCTATCTTGGTTTAGTTATAAAAATCTTTGCTTTCAACTTCGCCTCTTCCTCTATGGTTTACACACACACCAAGCCCCCCCCCCCCCCCCCCCCCACTCGCTATTTGAGATTTGGTCCAACAAAATCGGTCATATGGACACCAAAAAACAAAGTGAGACATTATTTTACTGTAATAGAGGAGAAGTTAACTTTTCTAACGATACCATTTTATGTCTCAACTACCCAAATTGCGTGCAGAGCAGACACTACTAAAACGAGAGTATCAATGAACATTGATTCTGGAAAATGAATTCTGTTTGTCGCACGCGGAATTCTGTTTGTAGCAGCATTTTAGCCAAAGACTGTTAACTAGTCTGTGTTTTATAAATGTGCAATAAACATAAAACACAATTATATAATTGTGCAACTTGTTTCCATTCCGAGAAATAAGGTAGGCCGCTTGATTTCAACATGTGGTCAGGCTAACGTTCTTTTCAAAGAGTTGGAGATGGACCGAATGGTGTGTTTATAACAATTCAACTGTTCAACCTTGTTAGCTAGAAAATAGGTCCCAAGTTGGCTAAACTTGAAACATAAAGATTCACTGACTAATCACTAACACGTGGGCTTGAGAGATTGTTGATGAGACCTGTGTTTAAAAAATGGTGGAGTCTAATGGCTTCTACAAGATGTTAGTCATTATTAGTGAATGTGCATTATGCATGGTTCTAGTTAAATTTGTAACAAAAAAGGGCATTTTCATAGACAGACTTGAAAGCCAGATCAGTGATTATTGCAAAAAAGCAGTTTAAACTATGTTGATAACATTCTTAAATGATTAGTGGGTCTTATATTTAGCCTTATATTTAACTTCACAAGCCCTGAATTCATTCGATTATTGCTGACTATTTGAAATGCAGTGTATTTTACCTTTAATTGTACAACAACGCGTATTAAGTAAGAAACATTTTAAAAATCTGGATTTATATCGTGAAACGCCTATATGTTTTTAAAAATCGAGATAAGATTTTTAGGCCATATCGCCCAGCCTTACCTGGGCTATAGGATGGGTTTTAGTGCTTGTACAGCCGACTGTCGCTAGCTAAAGCTACCTTTTTAAGAAGTCGATACTTTTCAGACAAATATCTATATAATATCCCAAAATAATACTGAGATATGTAACTATACAATTTTCCCCCTATCACTTTACTTGACATTTGTGTCAATAAATGATAGCAACAAGGTAATGATAGTTTCATTCTCTCTCATTTTCTCACATACCCTCTCCCCCTGTCCTCTCCAGGTGGCGGTGACGGCTGTAGCCATGAGTTTTGACAAGGACACTCAGCTGGCAGCAGACAAGGCTCTTAACAAGGGTTAGTATTCTCAAAGGCTGTAGGTCAGCGGTTAGAGATAAAGGGATGGAGTCTGGAGTTATGGAGAGCTGAAGGAAACGAGAGACTTGAGTTAGTGCACTTGGGTGGGTTGAGGAGTGAAAGAGATTCAACTCTGTGTGTGTTAGTTTGTTTTCCAGGGAGTGGTGAGAATGAAGAGCAGCTACAGTTTTCTATGGAGCTGTGTGGAGAGTCAACGTCCTCCAACAACCAGCCTACAGCCAAACCTTCTGGTACACCACCACACCTTACACCTTATAACCCCGGATCACTAACAACTGCCTAACCTTTAACCTCTCTAGGGCAGGTGGCACCAAATCGTCCCAACTACGTAACAGCCAGTTGAATCCTGTGGCGCGATTTTCAAATACCTTAGAAATGCTATTACTTCAATTTCTCAAACATATGACTATTTTACAGCTATTTAAAGACAAGACTCTCGTTAATCTAACCACACTGTCCGATTTCAAAAAGGCTTTACAACGAAAGCAAAACATTAGATTATGTCAGCAGAGTACCCAGCCAGAAATAATCAGACACCCATTTTTCAAGCTAGCATATAATGTCACAAAAACCCAGAAGACAGCTAAATGCAGCACTAACCTTTGATGATCTTCATCAGATGACACACCTAGGACATTATGTTATACAATACATGCATGTTTTGTTCAATCAAGTTCATATTTATATCAAAAAACAGCTTTTTACATTAGCATGTGACGTTCAGAACTAGCATACCCCCCGCAAACTTCCGATGAATTTACTAACAATTTACTAAATTACTCACGATAAACGTTCACAAAAAACATAACAATTATTTTAAGAATTCTAGATACAGAACTCCTCTATGCACTCGATATGTCCGATTTTAAAATAGCTTTTCGGTGAAAGCACATTTTGCAATATTCTAAGTAGATAGCCCGGCATCACAGGGCTAGCTATTTAGACACCCAGCAAGTTTAGCCTTCACCAAAGTCAGATTTACTATTAGAAAAGTTTGATTACCTTTCCTGTTCTTCATCAGAATGCACTCCCAGGACTTCTACTTCAATAACAAATGTAGGTTTGGTCCAAAGTAATCCATAGTTATGTTCCATCAGCGGCGTTTTGTTTGTGCGTTCAAGACACTATCCCAATGGTAAATAAGGGTCACGCATTTCGTGACAAAAGATTTCTAAATATTCCATTACCGTACTTCGAAGCATGTCAACCGCTGTTTAAAATCAATTTTTATGCCATTTTTCTCGTAAAAAAGCGATAATATTCCGACCGGGAATCTGCAATTAGGTAAACAGCCGAAAGAAAATACAGCACGGGGTCGACTCGGGCACCCGCCTAATTCCTTTGTCCTCTTTTCGGCCACTTGGCAAAGGCGATTATGTGTTTCAGCCTGGGGCTGCCTCGTCATCGTTCAGCTTTTTCCCGGGCTCTGAGAGCCTATGGAAGCCGTAGGAAGTGTCACGTTACAGCTAAGATCCCCACTCTTCAATAAACAGAGACAAGAAGAACGACTCCTTGTCAGACAGGCCACTTCCTGCATGAAACCTTCTCAGGTTTTTGCCTGCCATATGAGTTCTGTTATACTCACAGACACCATTCAAACAGTTTTAGAAACTTTAGGGTGTTTTCTATCGAAAGCCAATAATTATATGCATATTCTAGTTACTGGGCAGGAGTAGTAAACCAGATTAAATCGGGTACGTTTTTTATCCGGCCGTGTAAATACTGCCCCCTAGCCCTAAAAGGTTAACCTCCAATTGCCATGCCTCAGCAGACAAAACATGAGAAATCCTCTAACCGCCTGGAACCTCTCACTCCTTGAAGCTCCCTTAACCATAGTGTTGTATTCTCTGTCCATAGTGTTGTATTCTCTGTCCTTTCAATATGTTCTGTAGTAGTTGTGTTAAACATGACTTTACCGCCTGTGACTGTATGACCAGGTAAATAATGTAACTGTATAACCAGGTACATCCTCTCTCAGGTATTTTAGACCTGCAGCCATGTCTGTGTATGTGTGTGTGTGTAGAGCTATGTGGAGTAGCACTGTGATGACTATAAGAAAAACAATCCTGCTCTTCACTGATCTGGAGAGAGAGCTGGGGTTAAACCAAAATGGCCGCCCTTCTTAAACCAAAATGGCCGCCCTTCACCTCCTCCACATCAGCCAGGACTAGGAGCTAGACCTAGGAGATAGGATTTAGGACTAGGGAACAAGATGTGGATATAGGACCAGGTATAAGGAAGTGTCTGTAAGGTATTGAGATACTATTTTGCTGAGGCCTGAAGAGTCAACATCTGTGGTTGTGTGTGTGGCAGTGCATCATGGTGTGTGTGTGTCGACAGGTGTTCCAGAGAGTGCCATGACCCACTCCTCGTCTCGAGGTAAGCCCCCCCCCCTTGCTGCCATGGCTACCACGGCCCTGTTTTAAGTTCTCATCCTTTTGTTCTCCTGCTCCGCCCCAACCTCCTTTATTTTCTATATATTATTTTTCTTTATGTGTCTATATTATGTTTTATGTCATGGGTGTATGCGGTTGTCGGTTCGTGTGTGCGGTGTGTGTGTATGCACGTGCATGTATGCGGTGTGGATGTTGTGTGTGTGTGTGCGAGCTTGTGCACGTGTGTGCGCGCACATGTATGCGGAGTGTGTGTATGTTTCTCCAGTTTCCTCGGTTGATTACGGTTCCTTTGCAGACAGATGCAGCACCTGGCTAGAGCTGCTTAGGCTGAAAGCTCACACCATAAGACGAGGATCAGTTAAGACAAGTAGGAGGACACAGTCGCTAGCAAACTCTGGTACACACACAAACATACACATCCCTCCCCAATTGCCGCTGGGGGGGCGGAGCGTCACAGATCATGCACCAGCTGATTAACTAGAGTGTGAAAGTTGAAGCCCCGCCCCTCAGAGGAATAACCAAACAACAGCCAGTGTATAACCTCTGACCCTGTCGCCATAGTGACAGACATGGAGGAAGTAAACATGAAAGAGGATCTTAAAACACGCTAAAAACATATCTCACTAAAGCTGGCGACTTGGGGGAATTGCAGTTTGATGCTACGTAAATTAACTTTGTCATAAACTGTGATGATAACTGGGCATAATTAACTGGGATTAAATGACAGGACACATCTCAAATCACACCCTATTCCCTTTAATGCACTACTTTGGACCAGAGCCATATGGCAAATCCCTGTGTAATGCTCTAACTAGGGAGTGGGGAGGGATTTGAGATGCAGACTTGATGTTATTCAAATTGGCTCGAAGGTTCCAGGTCAGATTGAAGCATCATTCACTATGTTACGAGATGGAACATCTTTCACACTCTGGCTTGATTCAATCATTCTGCTTAGCAGACTGCCTAATTTGTTTCTGTTTTGTATCGATCGTACACACACGCTAATTTAAACAAGCGCACATAGGGACTCTAACACACACATAAACAGGTAAATGCATGCACACACGCACACATACACACACACAAAAGGCCTGGCCAGTCTGTCTGTATGTACGTCTGTCTGTCTGTTTGCAGAGGCTGTATGGTTGTTTTCCTGTCTGTCACTGAATGGTGCATGGCAGCTCACGCTTATACTGTCATCATGCTACACTGCTGCGCATTCTCTCACACACACACACACAAACAAAACAAACTCACAGCTTATAGTGAGTGGTTCAATTGGGATTTGGGAGGTGTGGGGTCCCTAGTTTGTGGGCGCGCCTTAACAATATATACTGACTAAGACACCTATTACAGAATACTACAGGTCGCGGCGGGACCAACACATTTTTTGGTAGAATGACTAAGGTAAGTTATGGCGACTTTTTAAATGGACACTTTACTCAAATATATAATTTCCCCCTCCAGAAATGAGCCCAATAACATATTTCTCCATATCGTCAGGCTGTAGCCCAGCTGATGCAGTATAGTGGCAATAAATAAATAGGCTGAAGCATAGGGTTTCCCATCTGTATTTACCCCATTGGGTTGATCATTAGCTAGACCAAACTCTAAAAATTATCTTGTTGCTAGTTAGCAAAATATTGATGGCTTGAAAGTCCCAAAAAATGTGTCACTGGCACTCATCAAAGGACCATGTATAGTGAATATAATGTAGGCCTACCAGTTACAACTGACACGTGCTACATTTTGCCCTGGTCTCCCCATGCATTCAACACTATTGGCTAGATGTGCATAAACCTAGCCGCTTAAAATGGTGCAGTTCACACATTTTTAGGAGTTGGAAATGAGCATAGTAAAAGATCCTCCTCTTTTCAAAACAGCTTTCAAAAGTGTGTTTTCCCGCCACTGCGTTAAGAATGCTGTACAATGACTGTGCATGCATTTTTCTCTCCCTGTGCAGAAATTTGAGTGCTCCTTACTCTTGAGAGAAATATTATTTTCTCGTATAGAATGCGACAAGCTGACCAATTTAATAAATAAACTATTCTACTATGGGGTTGTCTGATTTTGCTGTTGCTTACTCGTGTTGTTAGCTGAGGAAAAAGAAATGTGGACAAAATAAATTCATTAGATATCTCTAATTCAAAATGTGCATTTCCAAAGTTACCGGGTCTCATTTGAATCCTGTCTAAATTTAACCCGTTTGTAGTTTGCATTCAAACTCCACACACTCTCACACACACTCTATATCCATTTCCTCCAGCTCATAGCTCATCATATCTGCTATTCTTTGTAGCACCATCTAAAGGCTGAGTCTGTTATCTCCATCCCTCCCTCTCCCTCTTTTTCTCGCTCGCTCCCTTTCTCTCCCCCTCATCCAGTCTCATCCTCAGAGCGCTGCAGTCCTCTCCCAGAGGTGCGGTCCCGGTCCCTACGCTCCACCAGGTCGTTGCCATGCGGTGCCCCTGTTACCGTGGTGAAGATGACTCCTCTGTCCTTTCTCCCCAGGACGCGCATCGTCAAATACTTGGGAATCATCAACATGTTCTTCATTAGAGAGACCACGTCACTACGAGAGGTACACGCACACACACGTTTGTGTAGTAGATTCCTGCAGGTGTCATCAGAGATGAGTAGGAAATGATTACATGTCTTTCTGTGGTGTGCGTAGTCTGTTCCTCTGCTAGCTCATTGCAGTGATTTCGCAAAGGTTAACATATTTACCTGTGTGTGTGTTAGGAGGGGGGTGTAAGTGGGTTCCTGCATTCCTTCATAGCGGAGGTGTTTGCCATGGTCCGTGCCCATGTAGCAGCTCTGGGGGGCAACGCCGTAGTGTCATACAGCATGAAGGAGTGTGTCTTCATGGAAAACCCCAACAAGAACCAGGTACACACACACGCTGTTAATTTGCTCTGTTAGTTAAAGAACTGGAGGCCTATAGTATTGTTCTGATTGAACTACAATATTTTCTCAAAGAACCACCAGGTTAACCCCTTACACTCGTGGAACTTGACCTATGTGGTTAGGGCCAAATTGAAATGAACTATAAGAAGCATTGGTATGACCATGGTAGCAATTGAAAGAGAACACATTAAAGGTTATGGGTAAATGATCAGACTCCAAACATTACACTGTTGATTTGATGTGCTTTTTATATTTACTGTACTTTTCATTGCATTTCTCAATAACGAAATCTGAAAATACTCTGGATTTATTCAGTAACAATAAGAATATTCATTGAAATGTTGGAGTAGGTGCAAGATAAGAAAACAAGATTACAAGGGTTTGAGTGAGAGGTTGTCTTGAAGTGGCCACACACCTCTCCAAACTGTACACAGTTCCTAAGTAATTTCAATGCACTTTTATGACACAAGGAAAGAGTTCAACTATAAGGTGCTTTTTTTTTTTAGCTCTCCTAGCATTGACGTTGAGGAACTGAAGCAAGCACACTTGTAGTTTTTTGTTTGGAACACAGCACTGCGTCCTCAACATCACACAATTACTTTTGATGTTTATGCAATCCAAAAATGTTCCGTTATAAATTGCAATCTGGGTCAGGTGGGCATCATTTGATAGGTTATTCTATTGCCAACATGGCAAGCTAAGATATAAAATACGATCTCACAGTGTTAGGCTTTCAAAAGACTCTTCAGACAAACAGATTGTAATTTCAGTGAACATAGTATGGAGTCATGAGTGCATTTAAGTGCGTGTTCCACGGCAAATTTTCTCCACAATATAACAAACATAGGTTCATTCTGTTCAGGACAACCCAGGGTATAACGCATGTTTTCCTTGTAATTGGATCAAACATGGCGATCATAAAGGTTGATTCTGTAAATTAAATGAGTTTTCAAAAAGGAAATGTGAGGTGCATGGGTGTGTGGTTAGTTTGCATGACATCAGTGGTATTTATTATATTCCTCAACATCTCATCTTTTAGAACACATCAACTCCTCTCGATTTACAGCATGTCCCTCACTCAGAGAACAAATGTGCAAAAGTAGCCCACTTAGCAGGAGGGATGGGGAGCATGTTGTTGCACGTGATGCTCAAGTTTATAACGGCTGTCAGTCAAAACCAATACAGTGCTGTGAAGCGGAGAACTGGAGCACTGACGTCATGTATATCATGTTACTATACAGCCACTGTGTTCCAATTTAGGCGCTTATCAATAACAAAATCTGACATTTTCAACCTGTGTACGGGATGACGGGCTGTGAGTGGAAAGGGCTACAGACCCTCATGTCTGTCTTCTCTTTCTATCTCGCCCTTCTCTCTCTGTCTCTTTCCCATTTCTCTCCCTCTCTGTCTCTCCAGGCTCAGTGTCTGATTAATGTTAGTGGTGATGCTGTCATCTTTGTCAGAGAATCAGACCAGGAGGCCATACCCCCTCTGATTACGAGCGGACAGACCAGCACCACCGGGGCTGACGGGACCACATGACACTCACGCACACACACACACACACACTTGAGTCTAGCCATCCAAATAATTGTGATTTATGTCTGCCATAAACAGACTAGTTGATAGAGAAATTGTCTCTTAATTGTCCATTAAGGCACTCTACATAAGCCATTTAGAGGCATTATGTCATGTCTGTCTCTGTCTGTCTGTTGGTGATATAATAGACATTCCAATACATGGTGAAGTTTTAGGCAGCTTAAAGAATGATTCCTCTCCATCCAGACACAGCAGTCACTAGCTGGCCATTCTAAAGCGTACAGGGTAGTCATTAGTAGACAGCCATGGTAAAGAGTACCATAGTCAGTACAGCAGGGTTTCCCAATAGGCAGCCCGTGGGCCAAATTGGACCCGTGTGTGGTTTTATTTTGCCCACCCAAGATTTCGGAGCAAAAAACATGGTTTTATATCATTTTTGTTCTTTGACATAAGACTGTAAAATCACCAGGAAATTAGCTCAAAGTGATTTTAATTTAGGAAATCTGTTTCCAAGTATTCTCACGCATAGCTATAGGCATATGTGATCGTATCCCAATTTAATCAAGGTGTGAAATGATTGTTTTTGTGAAATACTATATCTGTTTGGGATTCTTGCGGTCAATTTGCAGGGTACTAATTATTTATAACTATTTTCCGGACCCCCAACCCCTCAAGGAAAAGTAGGCCCACGACTTAGTAATTGGGGACCCCTGCAGTAGAGGGTAGCCACTACTGAAGATGGCCATGGTAGAGAGAACTAAATTGAGTTTAATTGTCTGTCACTGTATGACAATGTTTTTGGCAAACATGCACACAAACATACACCCACCCTGTGGACAGCCTCCTGCCACACTCCTGGCTGTCCTGACTGCGGCCTCAACGGTGACAATACTACTGAACTCTCCTGTTTTTAACAATCATGTAAATGCTGGAAAAGAAACTTATTGCGATGACCTCTTTTTGTTCATAGTCTAGGTGCCACAATAACTTTTATTTGTGTAAATGTACTCTAAAATCTGATTTGAGTATTTTTATAAAGTAAAATTATATTAGTGGTGTCTAATTTTGCATGTCTAATGAAGTCCTTGAAGTTTGATTCATTGTGTAAGAAGTAAGGGTATGTGATGCGTTCTACTGTTAATGAATACAACCTGTTTCTCTTTCTCTGTAAGACTTGAATGTAAATACATATAGAGAGTGTTGCTTTGTGTCTAGCAGCATGTATCTATTATTGCCATGACTGTCAGCTTGTTGCCTGAGATAAACAGTACTCCACAATAAACTGAACTACAGTGAAAAACAGCCTGCCAATGTCTGGTCTTGTCTCTCGGTGCCTATCTATTATCTCCCATTATAAATGTTTTTTACCGAAAGCATTTTGATGTCAAAGCCGATAAGATTGCTTTCAAACTGATTAATTTGTACATGACAAGGAAAGATCAAGTTACACAGAGGTGCGTTCAGTTCGCTTAAACGTTTGCTAAGTTGAGGTACGGTGTGTACTGAACGACACGTTTCCCCAAAACGTTTTGAACAGACTTTGACGTACGTTTGGTGGGTGTAGCTTGAAGTGGCCATGCTGACACGGTTACCCAACCCCTCCGGCCCAGCAAAGTCATAAACCCTGCTTATTTCTCTAATTACATTTTAATCTTGGCCCTAACCTTAAACACACTGCGAACCTAATGATTAACCCTAAATTATAACCAAAAAATGTTTGTCATAAATGTTGACGATATAGATAATGTTGACTACGCTGCGGCCACATTTAGTGGGAACAACGATGTATATAAACCCTGGTTCGCTAATTGCTATGTATTGGCAATGAGAGACTTTGAAGTCACTGGATCAGCCATATTGGCACTCCCCGGTAGAAGCAGTCCTTCATAGAAATTAATGGAATTCTACAGTATTTCAATTAAATCTTTCAAGGACAGAATTACACGTATTTGTTGGTGTAGTGGGGACAGTAACATTAGAGCTTTCAAAAATGTATACTTTGAGAAAAATGTTTTTATGTTTAGCTCACATAATGTCATGTGTAAGTATACTAAGGTGTCTGTAATAGAAAACATGTGGCAGAAATGTAGACATTAAATGCATTTCTATAGCTTCCAAAATATATTTTTGAACGGTGGAAGTGCCAAGATCAGATGGAAGTGCAGTGACTTCAAAACTGCGCTCCCGGGAAGTCTAGTGTATATAAACATAATTGGTGGGAACCCATTCCCACGCCTTTACCCCAATATCAACATTTTGATCCACCGATAGGGACTTGTCTCCAGGTTATGTGAAAATCCCACACCGACTTCCCGTTCCACAGTAGACTACTGTCGCGTCCTGCAGAAACAGATAGAGAAGAGATCCCAGGAAGGGCCTCCACACAGCAGACATGGGCTACATTATTCTGCCACGCCGCCTGTTCCTTTGGTGCATGGCTCTCATCTACATGGTCGCCTTCGTTTCCCTCTACCTGCAGATACCAGGTGAGATATCTAGTTCGCTGTCCCATTTAGCTAGCTAGGATAGCTTTCTTGACAGTTATGAGTGTTATGGTATGCTAGCAGCTGTTAGCCAGCTAGCTAGCCTCCTATAGCATTGTACTCGACTTTGAAGTCAAACATATTTCAAGTTTCATTGCTTTTTTGCATAGCTTTGCATTGGGAACGTGTTCCCCTGTAGCTAGCTATCGAGCTAGCTAGCTAGCTAAGCAACTTGTTACTCTGTTGCAGTTGCTAGCTAGTTTAGCTAAGTCTTTTTAGCCAGATAACGGTTGACATATTATATTTTATTATACTTAGCCCGACTTCTTTCTGTCTCTAGACACGGGCCACATATCTCTAAGTAATTTTTAACCTTCCTGACCAAAGAAAACGTAGTTTTATATTGGATATTCTCCATAATAGTTATTGAACCAAGCTTGCCATGACTATGAAGATGGTATACTCTGAATAAGGCGGATAAAAAAAAAGTGAAATCCGAAAACGTATTATGATCTTAAATAGCTCTTAAGTGTTCCATGACTAAAATGATATCATCTGAATTGGGGGTGGATGGACAAAAATCCACGTTTTTTTTTCTGGATGACTATGGAAATGATATATTCTGAATCTGGGACAGATGGACAAAAATCTCTCAAACTGTGTAATTAAATCATTTAGTGGAACACATTCTATTTCAGTGACAGCAATATGGGAAGGGGAGAGGTTGTTATTTGATTTAAGGAGTAGTGGTGTTAAAACGCTTACATTAACTGCTGATATCTTTAGGGAATGTAGTATTTTTAATTATTTATTTTTTAAGAATTAGTAGGATTTACACCTTCCCTGTCTCTGGTCCACACTTGAGTCAAATTGGTGGCGGTAATCCACCTTAAAGTTTGTTTCCAACCTTAATATACTGCCAAAAAAAGGTAAAGGGAACACTTAAACAACACAATATTCTGAGTAGATAGCCCGGCCATCACAGGCTAGCTATTTTGACACCCACCAAGTTTGGTACTCACCAAACTCAGATTTACTATAAGAAAAATTGGATTACCTTTGCTGTTCTTCGTCAGAATGCACTCCCAGGACTTCTACTTCAACAACAAATGTTGGTTTGGTTCCAAATAATCCATAGTTATATCCAAATAGCGGCGTTTTGTTCGTGCGTTCAAGACACTATCCGAAGGGTGACGCGCCCGGCGCATATCGTGACAAAAAAATTCTAAATATTCCATTACCGTACTTCGAAGCATGTCAAACGCTGTTTAAAATAAATTTTTATGTGATTTTTCTCGTAAAAAGCGATAATATTCCAACCGGGAAACCCTGTTTTCGTTCAAAGACTGAAAATGTAAACATGGTGGAGTCTCGTGCACGCGCGCCCCAGTCTCATTGTTCTCAGATCGACCACTTACCAAATGCGCTACTGTTTTTCAGCCATGGCCTGCAAAGTCATCATTTAACGTTCTGGCGCCTTCTGAGAGCCTATGGGAGCGTTAGAAAATGTCACGTTATGCCAGAGATCCCCTGTTTTGGATAGAGATGATCAAGAAGGCCAGGAAATGGTCAGAGAGGGCGCTTCCTGTTTGGAATCTTCTCAGGTTTTGGCCTGCCAAATGAGTTCTGTTATACTCACAGACACCATTCAAACAGTTTTAGAAACTTTAGGGTGTTTTCTATCCAAATCAAACAATTATATGCATATTCTAGTTACTGGGCAGGAGTAGTAACCAGATTAAATCGGGTACGTTTTTTATCCGGCCGTGCAAATACTGCCCCCTATCCCCAACAGGTTAACCTCTCTGGGATATGTGGGTCCCACCTCGACAACAGCCAGTGAAATTGCAGGGCGCCAAATTCAAAACAACAGAAATCTCATAATTAAAATTCCTCAAACATACAAGTATTATACACCATTTTAAAGATACACTTCTTGTTAATCTAGCCACAGTGTCTGATTTCAAAAAGACTTTATGGTGAAAGCACACCATACGATTATGTTAGGTCAGCGCCTAGTCACAAAAAAACACACAGCCATTTTCCAGCCAAAGAGGAGTCACAAAACCAGAAATAAAGAGAAAATTAATCACTAACCTTTGATCTTCATCAGATGGCACTCATAGGACTTCATGTTACACAATACATGTATATTTTGTTCAATAAAGTTCATATTTATATCCAAAAATCTGTTTACTTTGGCGCGTTATGTTAAGTAATGTTTTGCCTCCAAAACATCCAGTAATTTTGCAGGGAGCCACATCAATTTACAGAAATACTCATCATAAACGTTGATATAAGATACAAGTGTTTTACATTGCATTAAGGAGAAGTGTCTCTTTAATTCTACCGCTGTGTCAGATTTCAAAAAAGCTTTACGGCAAAAGCGCACACCATGCGATAATCTGAGTACAGCGCTCAGCCACCAAAACAAGCCATACAGATACCCGCCATGTTGTGGAGTCAACAAAAGTCAGAAATAGCATTATAAATATTCACTTACCTTTGATCTTCATCGGAATGCACTCCCAGGCATCCCAGTTCCACAATACATTTTTTTGTTCAATAAAGTCCATATTTATGTCCAAATACCTCCTTTTTGTTTGAGCGTTCAGTTCACTATTCCAAATGCACAAGGCGCATGCACTAAGTCCAGACGAAAAGTTGAAAAAGTTGCATTACAGTTTGTAGAAACATGTCAAATGATGTATAGAATCAATCTTTAAGATGTTTTTATCATAAATCTTCAATAATATTCCAACCGGACAATTCCTTTGTATTTAGAAATGAAAGGGAACGCAGCTCACGGCCGCACTCGTGACTTAGCTCATTGCATTCTGCCAGACCCCTGATTCCAACAGCTCTTATTCTCTCCCCCTTCACAGTAGAAGCCTGAAACAACGTTCTAAAGACTGTTGACATCTAGTGGAAGCCGTAGGAAGTGCAATCTGACCCCATTTACACTGTATATTGGATAGGCAATCACTTGAAAAACTACAAACCTCAGATTTCCCACTTCCTGGTTGGATTTTGTCTCAGGTTTTTGCCTGCCATATGAGTTCTGTTATACTCAGACATCATTCAAACAGTTTTAGAAACTTCAGAGTGTTTTCTATCCAAATCTACTAATTATATGCATATTCTAGCTTTTGGGCCTGAGTAGCAGGCAGTTTACTCTGGGTACCTTATTCATCCAAGCTACTCAATACTGCCCCCAGATCCAAAATAAGTTTTAAGCCCTGACCTCAACCCTATTGAACACCTTTGGGATGAATTGGAACGCCGACTGCAAGCCAGGCCTGATCGCCCAACAGCAATGCCCGACCTCACTAATGCTCTTGTGGCTGAATTGAAGCAAGTCCCCGCAGCAATGTTACAATATCTAGTGGAAAGCCTTCCCAGAAGAGTGGGGGCTGTTATAGCAGCAAAGGGGGGGACGAGCAGGTGTCCACATACTTTTGGCCATGTAGTGTACTATCTTCATGGTCATGGCATACTTGGTTCAATAGCTATTGAGGAGAGAGAACCAAATGTACAATATAAAACAAATTTTATCTAGGTGTTCACTTTAGGCTAGTAGGGGTTTTCCTCCTATGGAACTACATCCTAAAGTAAACCTCCAGTACATGTTACTTCTTCTCCCTGTTGACAAGTTGTGTGTTTTCCAGGCCTGTATGGAAATGATGGCCTGTTACCAGCGCGGTGGCAACTGCGGTACAGTGGTAAGGCTCTCTGGGAGCAGCTCCTCTCCTCTCCCACTTTACTGTGGCTCGCGCCACGTCTGGGTGAGTTCCTAAACAACATTTTAGCAATGTGTTGTGACTAACTAATCATTTGAATCATAAATCAAATAGACTCTTACACTGTAAACTGTATTCTAGGTCTTGACACCCAGACTGCCATGGAGCTGCTCTGCCTGCTGGGGGCAGCACTGAGCCTGGCTGCTACAGTACTGGAATCACTCAGAGACAGCTTGGTGTTTCTATTTCTCTGGATCATATACCTGTCAATGTACCAGGTCAGTTATACCACACACACACATACACACACTTCTGCAGCGGGAGCCCGTATACAGTACGCCTGATCTCTGACTCTGCCTGTTGTTCCAGGTGGGACAGGTCTTCCTCTACTTCCAGTGGTGAGTTGTGTGTGTGCCACGCCCAGAGAGTGAATGCCACCCTGAGGTTGCATGTTAATTAACACCCCAGTACTGCTGTTAGTGTGTGTATGAGACTGAGAAGTCTTGGCAGTCAGCTGATGTGTATGTGTGATTGGTGCTCCTACTGCTGTGCAACTGCATCTGTCAGGTGCCAGATTATAAACACTATAACACATTGATAACAACATCACCATAGTAGCATCATGATGAAAACACTACAACAGCAGCCCTGTCTGGGCATGCTCAGTCTCTGGGTTCTAACACTCTCTCCACCTTGCTTATTCTCCCTCCCCTTCTCCTTTCCCTTTATCTGCGACGGCATCCAGGGACTCTCTTCTCCTGGAGACTGGGTTCCTCTGTGTGCTCATCGCCCCGGTGACGTCTTTGCGGGGGTGGCGAGCGGGCAGGGAGCACGACTCTGTGACCTTCTGGTTGGTCCGTTGGCTGCTGTTCAGACTGATGTTCGCCTCCGGAGTGGTCAAACTCACCTCCCGCTGCCCTACCTGGTGGGGCCTCACAGGTAGCTGTGTGTGTTGCATAATTGCTCAGGCAGGTCACCTAACTCATCAGACATGTTACTGCCACTCAGACTGCTGTTTCTGAGCGTTTTCCTCTCCCCCTGATGTACCACAGAGACCCAGTGTATCGCACCGTCTCTGGCCTGTGTGTGTGTAACGTGTATATCTCTCTCTAGCCCTCACATATCATTGAGGCCCAGTGTAGCTGCACCCCTAGCCTGTTGATGTGTGCCTCTAACATGTGGTGGTGTGTGTCTCTAGCGCTGACATATCACTATGAGACCCAGTGTATCCCTACACCCTTGGCCTGGTTTGCCCACCAGCTGCCTGTCTGGTGGCATAAGCTGTCTGTGGTAGCCACCTTCGCCATTGAGATCGCTGCTCCATTCCTCTTCCTCAGCCCTCTACGACGACTTCGCCTCGGGGCCTTCTACATGCAGGTCAGATTAACTCTGTGTATGTTGTAGCATTTTGTCATCAACAGTTTGGGGACTTGGTCTGTCTCCCCCCTCTGGCAGTTAGGTGAAGTGCAGTGTTTTCTGTCACCCCTGTGGTATTTAGGTGTTACTGCAAGTGCTGATCATCCTGTCTGGAAACTATAACTTCTTCAACCTCCTGACTCTGACAATGTGTCTGTCTCTGCTGGACGACGAGCATATATACTTCTGGCTACGCAAGAAATACACTCCTAACCCTAACCAAGGTACACACACTCTGACACATACACACTGTGTAGGTAACTTGCATTGAGGACAGTCAGTCAGTTACTGTAGGCAGGATGTGACATGTACGCCCTGGTTCTGTCTCTGCTCCAATCAGGTTCCTCGTTGTGGTGGGCAGGGTTTGTGGTGGAGATCGCAGTCTGGGCTCTAATTGGCTTCGGAACGGTCACATGGTTTGACCTGCAGATCAACTGGGACGAGGGGACTGTCTCCTCCAGGACAGGTGTGTGTGTGCGTATCAGTTATCAGCTGTAGTAGATAATCATTGTTTTGACTGTTATTGCTGGTTATCTCCTCAGTGTTTACCTTCCACCAGTTTAACCAGTTCCTGAAGACTGTCACCTTCCCCTCGGTCTGGCTGGGAGCGCTGTCTCTCACCTGGGAACTAGTCTCTGCCATGTTCAGGTAGCACACATACACACCTCTCTGGGAAAGTGGTCTTTTCTCTGTGTTGTCTTGGTGTGTGTCGAGTGTTTCTTCAGGAGGCTTTGGGATACTGCTGTGTGTGTGTATTTACATGTGTGTCTGTGTGTGTTCTGTAGGTGTGCGTGTGTGGAAGGGTTCTTCAAGAGGTTTTTGGGTACAGTCCAGTGGACAGTGTTTGGCGCTGCTGCTATCTCTATGTTTGCCATCAGTCTGGTGAGTAGAACACTCTAGAACAGTGGTTCCCAACCCTTTTCGTTTACTGTACCAACTGAATTTAGCTCTGCCTGGAGTATCCCTGAAGTACCCCTTCATGTGTGACTCATCTCATGAGTCTTCTGAAGTACTCCCTATGAATAGGCCAAGTACCCCCAGGGTTCCTAGTACCCCTGGTTGATAGGCCAAGTACCCCAAGGGTTCCTAGTACCCCTGGTTGATAGGCCAAGTACCCCCAGGGTTCCTAGTACCCCTGGTTGATAGGCCAAGTACCCCCAGGGTTCCTAGTACCCCTGGTTGATAGGCCAAGTACCCCCAGGGTTCCTAGTACCCCTGGTTGATAGGCCAAGTACCCCCAGGGTTTCTAGTACCCCTGGTTGGGAACCACTGATCTAGAATAATGGTACCTGCTCTCAGATAAGGCATGTCATACTTTGTGTGTTCCAGCATGTTCTTGTTCACCTGTATAGAATATGATTCTAACAGCAGTGTGTGTGTTTGTCCAGGTCCCATTCACCTTCATAGAGTATGACAGTAATGCCAGTGTGTGGCCAGGGGTGCGTCAGGGTTATGATGCGGTCAGTCGTTACCAGCTGGTCAACTCCTACGGTCTGTTCAGACGCATGACTGGGGTGGGGGGGCGGCCCGAGGTGGTCATCGAAGGATCCATGGATAAAGTCACCTGGACGGTAGGGGTGTGTTTGTGTGGGAGAGGTATATGGAGAGATGTCTTTTTTGCCCGTTTGTAATGTTTCTGTTATCAGTAGTAATCTGTTGTCCTTCTCGCTCTCTCTCGCTCTCTCTCGCTCTCTCTCGCTCTCTCTCGCTCTCTCTCGCTCTCTCTCGCTCTCTCTCGCTCTCTCTCGCTCTCTCTCGCTCTCTCTCGCTCTCTCTCGCTCTCTCTCGCTCTCTGTCTCGCGCTCTCTTTCTCTCTCTTTCTCTCGCTCTCTCTCTCTCGCTCTCTCTTTCTCTCGCTCTCTCTCTCTCGCTCTCTTTCTCTCGCGCTCTCTCTTTCTCGCGCTCTCTCTTTCTCGCGCTCTCTCGCGCTCTCTCTTTCTCTCGCTCTCTCGCGCTCTCTCTTTCTCTCGCTCTCTCGCGCTCTCTCTTTCTCTCGCTCTCTCGCGCTCTCTCTTTCTCTCGCTCTCTCGCGCTCTCTCTTTCTCTCGCTCTCTCTCTCTCGCTCTCTCTTTCTCTCGCTCTCTCGCTCTCTCTCTCTCGCTCTCTCTCTCTCGCTCTCTCTTTCTCTCGCTCTCTCTTTCTCTCGCTCTCTCGCGCTCTCTCTTTCTCGCGCTCTCTCGCGCTCTCTCTTTCTCGCGCTCTCTCGCGCTCTCTCTTTCTCTCGCTCTCTCTTTCTCTCGCTCTCTCTTTCTCTCTTTCTCTCGCTCTCTCGCGCTCTCTCTTTCTCTCGCTCTCTCTTTCTCTCGCTCTCTCTTTCTCTCGCTCTCTCTTCTCTCGCTCTCTTTCTCTCGCTCTCTTTCTCTCGCTCGCTTTCTCTCGCTCTCTCGCTTTCTCTCGCTCTCTCGCTTTCTCTCGCTTTCTCTCGCTTTCTCTCGCTTTCTCTCGCTTTCTCTCGCTTTCTCTCGCTCTCTCGCTTTCTCTCGCTCTCTCGCTTTCTCTCTCTCGCTTTCTCTCGCTCTCGCTCTCTTTCTCTCGCTCTCGCTCGTTCTTTCTCTCGCTCGCTCGCGCTCTCTCTTTCTCGCGCTCTCTCTTTCTCGCGCTCTCTCTTTTTCGCGCTCTCTCTTTTTCGCACTCTCTTTCTCTCGCTCTCTTTCTCTCGCTCTCTTTCTCTCGCTCTCTTTCTCTCGCTCTCTTTCTCTCGCTCGCTTTCTCTCGCTTGCTTTCTCTCGCTTGCTTTCTCTCGCTCTCTCGCTTTCTCTCGCTCTCTTTCTCTCTCTCTCGCTCTCTTTCTCTCGCTCTCGCTCGTTCTTTCTCTCGCTCGCTCGCGCTCTCTCTTTCTCGCGCTCTCTCTTTCTCGCGCTCTCTCTTTCTCGCGCTCTCTCTTTCTCGCGCTCTCTCTTTTTCGCGCTCTCTCTTTTTCGCACTCTCTTTCTCTCGCTCTCTTTCTCTTTCTCTCGCTCTCTTTCTCTCGCTCTCTCTCTCTTTCTCTCGCTCTCTCTCTTTCTCTCGCGCTCGCTCTCTCGCGCTCGCTCTCTCTCTCTCTTTCTCTCTCTCGCGCTCTCTCGCTCTCTTTCTCTCTCGCGCTCTCGCTCTCTTTCTCTCTCGCGCTCTCGCTCTCTTTCTCTCTCGCGCTCTCGCTCTCTTTCTCTCTCTCGCGCTCTCTTTCTCTCGCGCTCTCTTTCTCTCGCGCTCTCTTTCTCTCGCGCTCTCTTTCTCTCGCGCTCTCTTTCTCTCGCGCTCTCTCTCTCGCGCTCTCTCTCTCGCGCTCTCTCTCTCGCGCTCTCTCTCTCTCGCGCTCTCTCTCTCTCTCTCTCGCGCTCTCTCTCTCGCGCTCTCTCTCTCCGCGCTCTCTCTCTCTCGCGCTCTCTCTCTCTCTCGCGCTCTCTCTCTCTCTCGCGCTCTCTCGCGCTCTCTCTCTCGCGCTCTCGCTCTCTCTCTCTCTCTCGCGCTCTCGCTCTCGCGCTCTCGCTCTCTCTTTCTCTCGCTCTCTCTTTCTCTCGCTCTCGCTCTCTCTTTCTCTCGCTCTCTCTTTCTCTCGCTCTCTCTTTCTCTCGCTCTCGCTCTCTCTTTCTCTCGCTCTCTCTTTCTCTCGCTCCCTCTTTCTCTCGCTCCCTCTTTCTCTCGCTCCCTCTTTCTCTCGCTCCCTCTTTCTCTCGCTCCCTCTTTCTCTCGCTCCCTCGCTCTCTCGCTCTCTCGCTCTGTCTTTCTCTCTTTCTCTCGCTCTCTTTCTCTCGCTCTCTCTTTCTCTCGCTCTCTTTCTCTCGCTCTCTCGCTCTCTTTCTCTCGCTCTCTTTCTCTCGCTCTCTTCTCTCTCGCTCTCTCGCTCTCTTTCTCTCGCTCCCTCTTTCTCTCGCTCTCTCGCTCTCTCGCTCTCTCTTTCTCTCGCTCTCTCTTTCTCTCGCTCT